>NC_028455.1:33511108-33634388 GCF_000263155.2 Setaria italica | reverse complement strand
CTGACGTCATAATAAATGCACCGAGAAGAGCGCGCCTTTCCATACGTCGACGTAAAAGGAAGGGAAGAAGGAAACGGTGAGGTTTTCTTGCACCTCTAGCACTGTTTATAGGAAGTTATTTGGGAGTGCTATGTTTTTGCATGAAGAGATAAGAGCTGCTAAGTGTATTGCTCCACCATTACATGCGCCACTAGTTAATGGCTATGTTCTTTTGGGCTGCTCCAACATTCTGGATGTACCAACTCAAAAAGTTCATTTGCTTAATTAATGCACTGTAATCATGGATTCCAAATGGTGGTGCATGCCCTTTTGCCTCTCATCGCCTACAGTATCTTATATTCTTAATATTACTAATTATATTTTTAGTTTGAAGTTCCACATAAATTTCACACTAAATATAAGCTAGAAAAGGAGGTAAACCCTATAAATCCTCGAAATTCAAACATAAACAAACGGCCAACAATTAAGTAGATTCTAGTTGTTATTGGCAACATTAGCCACGATATACCATTATGAAAAGTAGTTTAAAGTAATCTTCTAAGTCTATATCTAAATTACTCATGTATACTCTTATAAAAGTAACTTAAAGTTAATTTCTATATAAACTATGTGGAGTGCATTGTAAAGGGAAATATTCGAACGAAGACGGAAAACACATAGAGTAATTGGTAGTAGCTAAAATCTATTACAACCTGATAAACATTACAAAGTATCTATATACATTAGAATACGAGGAAACGAGGTTGGACATAGATAATAAACTTTATTATCTATCAATTAATAATCCACGAACTTCTAACATTCATACTCTTAAAATTTGGAGTATTTCAGACAGAGTGAACTAGTACAATGTACTGTAGCAGTATGGTTAACTGAGTACTCATGAATATGGTACGTTAATTTTACTACTAGCATTTACTGCGGTCACTGTTACACCATATGTCAGTGGTTGACCCGACCGTGTGGAATGCATGGACGGAATGGGAACCGTTCGCGTCAGCGTCGCTGCAGGGTATCACTGCTAGGAAAATTCTTTCTTTAACTGTCTGTCCTGCTCCAGCCTGCAGGAAGGACTGCACGCTAGGAAATTCGCCGAAGGACTTCAATGCACTTGCAACACCTAGAAGATGAAAAAGAAAAGCATTCAATAACTATTGAAAGGTCTCACGAAACCACCTTTCAGTAGCATTTCTGTTCTGAGTTTTACCTGGAACATCAGTTTTCTGCACTTTCTGCCTCAGTTGCAGGCTTGCAGCCACTCCTGTCTTCTTTCGAGAGAAGAACAGAACTGAAACAGGATGAGAATTAACGAGCCAAATTTTTCGTGCCAGGAAATAAGAACAAAGTGGATGGATATGATGATGATGGCTCGTGCCATGCTGCCGGAGCCAAAAGGTTGCCATGTTGACGAAAGCGAGACACGCCACGATTCTGACGTTCACACACACGCTCGCTTGCACCCCATTTCGACCCGCGTAATGCTTCTGATCCATCCATCCGGCATTGCCGCCATCCCCGGCGGCCGCGCGCGCGCGCGCTTTAAATACCCGCGCGCGCCCGCGTCTGCTCGTCTCGATCGCACTACGACGACGACGACGCGCACACCGCTAGCGCTAGTGCGGGCAAGCTACCGCGCACGTCCGCTCCGCCGGCCACCGCCAACATGATCGTCGTCCCTGCCGCTGGTCGTCGGGCGGGCCTCTCCTCCTCCGCCGCCGCGGTGGTCGCCGTCGCACTCGTGGTGCTGTCCTTGCTTCCCGCCGTAGCCGTCGGGGCGCGCGGCGTCCAGCAGCAGTCGTACCGCCGCGGCGGTGACATTGCCGGCGGCGGCCCCTGCGCACTGGCCGTGGCGCCGCTCGGCTACCCCTGCGAGGAGCACCAGGTTCGTTCTTCTGTCCCTTCGGTTCCGATCGTGGATTCGTGCGTGGTGCAACGTGGAGCTGGAGCCGATCACGAAGCTTTTGCATGCATGTCTTCGTCTGGCAGGAAAAAGAAGAAAGGAAAGAAAAGCTTTTTGCGTGTGCCCTGATTGGCTTGCTGGATACATGTGCGCAGGTGACGACGGCGGACGGGTACATCCTGAGCCTGCAAAGGATCCCGAGGGGCCGCGGCGGCGGAGGCGGCGGCCGGGCGGCCGGCGGCGCGCGCGCGGGGCAGCCGGTGCTCCTGCAGCATGGGGTCCTTGTGGTACGCGTGCATGCATGGGCATGGCTCTGCTCAAAACACTTCATTCTTTTATCTCTCGGATTCTTTTTTGTTTCTTGTCAGTTTCATACTTTCATGTGCCCACCAGCACCCGATTGGCGCCGGTGACTCCATTTCTCTTGCGAGCTGTGGAGTCAGTAGCTGTCTCCTCGATCTTGGCTGCACCGCTTTTAGGCCTTTCGCTAGCTTTACAGCCAAACCTGAATATCTCAGTACTGCCTGTATGGGCCAAAACTTATCTTAACGTAACTGAGAACTGAGATGCTCAGATGCGCCCAAAAGGAAACGAGGAACAAACGTGCTGGCCGGTGATGCTGCTGGTACTTGCTTTTCAGATACGTTTGGTTCGTGCTAAGGTAATGTAGATGTAAAGGGAATCAGATTACAGTGTATTTGGGAGGTGGAATGGGTGATTGCCTCTTTGTTTGGGTAGCACTCTGGTAACGTAATCAGATTACTGTGGGTGCTATATCTGATTACGGTGGGGATGAGTGGTAACAAGCTTGTATAGATATTATTTAGATAAGGGATTCGATTACAGTATCAATTGATTACAAACCACCACAACCAAACATATATAATAGGATTCGTTACATTAAGTAATCAGATTACGTTACATTTGAACCAACCAAACACTACCTCAGATGTAGGAGTCCGGAACACTGCAGACCTGCAGACTGCTGTGGCCAGAGATAGATGGATCTGGTATGGTCTTGCCGTTAGTACGTACGCACAGTTCCGTGAACATTTTCTGTGCACGCTGGGATTCTAGCCGAGAACAAGACGGTACGCGTGCGTGACGTGTCGCTAAGTACCCTGCCGTTCTCACCAGGGTGACCAGACACATGCGCATCGGCTTGTCTTTGTTCTACGGTACGGGCGCCGATGCATATCAGAGGGGGCTGATGGATATCTGGTGCGTGGCTTCTGTCAGGACGGCATGTCGTGGCTTCTGGCGTCGCCGGAGGAGTCGCTGCCGTTCATCCTCGCCGACCGCGGCTTCGACGTCTGGATCGCCAACAACAGGGGCACGCGCTGGAGCCGCCGCCACGTCTCCCTCGACCCGTCAAGCCGGGTAACAGCAACATGATTAATGAACCCTGCCTGATGTGCACACTGACTACTGCTTGCTAATTCGTTTCGTTCCCTTTTCCCCGACCTTCAGCTCTACTGGAACTGGTCCTGGGATGACCTGGTGGTCAACGACCTCCCGGCCATGGTTGACTACATTTGCAGTCAGACCCGGCAGAAGCCCCACTACGTCGGACACTCCATGGTACGGCCCCAGTGACCTGTTAGACGTGTAATGATAGTGCACGTACAGAGGCTCCAACTCCATGGTCGCGGCATGATGATGAAGCTGGAGTGTAATCTCAGGCCTGAAGAATTCTTCTCTGCTTTTGGGTTTCAGGGGACGCTGGTGGCGCTGGCGGCCTTCTCGGAGGGCCGGCTGGTGGACCAGCTCAAGTCGGCGGCGCTGCTGACGCCGGTCGCCTACCTCGCCCACATCACCACGCCCATCGGCATCCTGCTCGCCAGAGCGTTCGTCGGAGAGGTAACCAATTGTACTCTGTACTGCCATCGCAACGCAACGTTCAGCAGAGACGAAAACTCTGTTCTGACTTCTGACTTGGTGACTGACCAAACGATCCACCGTCATCGAAACAGCTCCTCTCCGACTTGCTGGGCGTGGCCGAGTTCAACCCGCTAGCGTACGTCATCCTCGTACCTCGTACCTGCAGATTGAGATTGAGATTCAGATTTCTCCGGTTTTGGAAACCCGGTTTCAGATTCATTTTGTGCTGGCGCTGATAGATGGCCGTTTTTCTTCTCTGTTGAGTGCAGGCCTCCGGTGACGAACCTGATCAGGGCGTTCTGCCGCAGGCCCGGGATGAACTGCTACGACCTCGTCGGCTCCATCACGGGTAAGAACTACTGCCTCAACAGCTCCGCCGTCGACGTCTTCCTCGAGTACGAGCCCCAGCCGACGTCGACCAAGACCATGGTCCACTTCGCTCAGAGTACGACGAACAGACCTTCTCTACATCAAATTCTTCACGATTGAATTTACACTGAGCCGTAAGAGTAACTAAGACTGTTGCATTTTTTGTTCTTGCACCGGCGGTGGCAGCCGTGCGCGACGGCGTGCTGACCAAGTACGACTACGTGCTGCCGGAGTGGAACATCGCCAGCTACGGGCAGGCGGAGCCGCCAGTGTACGAGATGTCCAACATCCCGGCGGGATTCCCGCTCTTCCTCACCTACGGCGGCCGGGACTCGCTGGCCGACCCCGCCGACGTGCGCCTCCTCCTCGACGACCTCCGGGGACACGACCGCGACAAGCTCACGGTGCAGTACCTGGACCAGTTCGCACACCTCGACTTCGTCATCGGCGTCTGCGCCAGGGATTACGTCTACAAGGACATGATCGCCTTCTTCGACCGCTTCCACTAGTTCAGTGTCAGTGACTTCAGCCTCCGAGGGGGCGAAAGGAAGAAAGGTCACTTCACTACACAGACACAGCCAGTAAAAAGATTGTATCAGAGGTTAAAATATATGCAGTAATCAGATAGATATTTAGTTGAGAGCAAGGAGGCTACTAGTAACTATTACTCCGTAGGTGTGAGGGGGAAGGTGATCACTGGAATAGCGGTCAGCAGCCGGTCACACTGCATTGCAGATTCGCAACACTGAACGGTTAAAAGAAAAAAATATAGTAGCTCATATAGCATTATGCTTTGATTATGTGTACCTCTCCATGTCTGTTTGCAACAAATTAAATGAATTTATGAAGAACTATGCTGTAGAAAACATTTGAAGTATATGAGATTCAGACTACATGCAGGAGTTAGATTTGGAATATGTGTATTCTGAATTTTTCTGATTTTCTCGACAGCGACGTGTCAGACAACCAAGGGGCACGACCAGGAAACAGTGAGACTACTGTTTCTGGAATATAAATGTCATAGCTACGAATAAGATAACCACGTATATGGCCGGGAAGACCTCACTGTCGGCATTTCTGAAATAGCCATAAACCTTCAGGTTCCCTGCTTATGTTTCTGAATATCTACTGCTCGCCAAACTTCGGCACGGAGCAACGCAATGTGAGCATAGATTGACCAAACCGGAACGATTGCCCTCCGTTTTTCAGAAAAGAGAGGCAGTATGTTGCGTTACGTACAGTTTGTCAGTTTCCCTTCTACTCAGGTCTAGAACTACAGATCAAGCAAAAGCATTGTTCTCCTTGGCTTGTGTTTCAAATTTCCTTCTTTATCAAATCGTACTATATATACAAAAATAAGTCAATAACATAGCATACATACAAAGTAGTGAAAAGCACGACACATATGACAAGTAAACATCAGCAAACGTAAAAAGCAGCCAATCTTTACAGGCAGCAGAAGAACAGAAAACGACTCGAACAGATTCTGCAGGCCGTCAGAGTTTAGCACGGCACGTGAGCATCAGCCAGGGGGCAATCCGATAGGTACAGCGACGAAGGCACGAGCCAGGCCTTGACGACGCGATTCTTCTCGCCGTCGCCGAACTCCCAGGCTCCGGTGACCTCCTTCCTCATCAGGTCGTACTCCACGAGCCTCCGCGCCGACCACAAGTACGCCGCGTCCTTCTCCGGGTGCAGCGCCATGAACCGGACCTCCTCGTCCCCCCCGCACCCTCCCTCCGCGACGCCGTCGAGCCTGACCGCGTGCTTCAGGCGCCACCGGGGCGCAGCAGGTGAGGAGCCGTCGTCGTCGTCGAGCACCCAGACCTTGAGCTGCGCGCCGTCGTTGGCCACGTAGTGCAGGCGCCCGCCGGAGTGCGCGAGGCGCGCGTCGCCGCCGCCCGCCGCCGGCTCGGGGAGCTCGGCGGCCGCGCACGTGAGGTCGGGGCCGGCGACGTCCATGCGCACGACGCAGTCCGGGTCGGAGGCCAGCGCGTACACGGCGCCGCCGTGGAAGTGCATGGAGCCGGAGAGGGCGCCCGCGGGCACGCCGAACTCCACGTCGCGCGGAGCCCACGCCCACGACTCCGACGAGAACACCTCCACCTCGCCCCCGCGCTCGCGCCACCGGCCGGTGAAGCTGATCACGTGGTAGCGTCGCGGTGAGGACGACGGGTCGAACGCGAGCATGGACAGCCGGGCGTCCCTCGACGGCGGCGGCAGCGCGGCCCACCGCCGCGTCACGGGGTCGACGACGTAGAACCGCGTGGTGCCGGCGGTGCGGAACAGGAGAAGGCCGTTGCTGGCGTCGCAGACGACGGCGCCGTCGAGGTACGGGAAGAAGCCGAGGTTGCGGTCCTCGAGCAGGCCGCCGCCGTCCGCGCACGCGAAGCGCGGCGCCTTGCCGCCGCCGCTGCCGGCGGGGAAGTAGACCACGGAGAGCTGCAGGGGCAGCCTGCGGCGGAGGCAGCCGTCGGAGATGGTGGCGCACCAGTTCTTGGACACGCACCTGGAGCGCGCCACGGACTTAACCGGCAGCCGGAGGATGATCTCGGCCAGCATGTCGGCGCTCAGGCTCCTGACGCTCTGGATAGAGGAATGCCTATTCAGGACCGCCGCCATTGCTTCAGGGTCGCCGAAGCTCGCGCCGAGAACGTGACAGAGCAGAATCACCGAACAGAGGAGTTCGCGGATTTGCAGAGAGCATTGGAGGGATGCAGAGACGCAATGCGATGTTGCTTAGATGCCCCGGGGCCTTTAATAGGTGGCGTCTGATCAGGGAGCACACGCACACGGAACAAGGGTGCTAAGATTAAAGACTGGAGGACGTGCCTGGGTTGGGTTTAAACGCTTGCGTCCGGGTCGAACATCGAAGCCTGCGTGTACGCCACGTGTCCGTCGGGGGGCCACGTCGACGGCCGAGGCAAGATGGGGTGACACGTAGCGCCGCGAAAGCTGAAGGTGTCCCAGTTCTAGTTCGTTCGGGATTCTCTTCCTCCTCCGTCTTTGCCTCTGTCCCGTCTAACCGCGAGTCTGTCAAACAAGCCGAAGACGGCGACGGCGACGGCGACGATGGCCGCGTTCGTTGAGCGCTTGGCGAGTGGCGGGGTGACGCCGTGTTTGGGGCCGGCACGCAATGTCGTTGTTACGGTTTGGTGATCCGTGAGCCGCCCCGCGCCATTCGAAGAAGCTGAACCGCCGGCGGGTGGTGGCCGGCGGAGAAAGCATGTGTTCTGCTCTGCTTGGCTCTTGTTCAAGCTCTACGAGGATGCGCGCACGCAAAGAGATCTTTTCTCTCTCTCTCTCTCTCTTTCTTTTTTGAAGTACAGTAAGTATATTTTACGCCTGAAATAGTAGGCAAACAAATGATTAGGCACCGGCGCACCGCGATACATGCCAAAAGGAGCCCTGGATCACGCTGAAGGTCTGCCAATAATCAGGGGAGGAGCGACGGTGGCATGCGTGCACGTCTAACTCGACTCAAGTCCATAATCCTACGCATTAGCCCCATAATAGAGTCGATAATCTTAGTCGGTAGCGTCAACTAATGAAGAAGAAGAACGCGGGGACGGTGTCTGTTTATTAGAGAGCTGCCATCCAGGGGCCACGAATCGCTGGCATGGAGTGCATCTTATATGATTCTTTATCAGACGACCCCACTGCATTTTTCAGATAAGCTAAGCGGATAATTTGTCCACAAAGTCAATGGAGCCCCCCCTGGCATTGCCTTGCTTTCCTGAGGTCAACTGCGTATTCGCTGCGTCGTTCGTGCAGGCAACGTTTAGCGAGCAAGCACGTTGCCCTTTGCCCAGCTACGCGCGGCGGGCCACCGAGACACCGACTCGACGGCGACCGCGGGCGACGGGCACGGCCGCGCGGTCGCTATCCGCCTGGCCTGGCCGGCCCGGGAGGAGGACGAGGCGGTGGAGCGCGCGCTTGCGGCACGTGTAGCCGTGTAGGCGGCGAGGCGAGGCCAGGTGGGCCCGTGGCGGCCGTGAAGGTCGCCAGCGCGGCAGCGCCTGCGACCGCGCGCTGCTGCTGTTGAGTGTAAATTGTACTCGGGAGAGACAAGGGACAAAAGTAGTCTGGAATGAACCCTTGTGTTGATCTCTGGACTGTTTAGAGGAAGGGGTGCCATGAATGGACACCTAGTGTGAACAGACATCCGATGGATGAGATCACACCAATTTATTTCTAACACTTCCCCTTATCGAATCCAGCCTCGAGATTAATGTATTGTTTAATTCCTAAAAAACCACGTGGGAAAAATATGAGGAATGTGCATTTCATATGCCCATCAAAACTCCTTAAAATCCAGTGGAAAAAATAAGAAGAAAATGATATGGCATATATGGTCATTGCTCAATCCCAAACCTATAAGAGTTTATGGAGCAATGCACATCTTTGATATCCTCTCAAAGACCCCTTTTAGGGGAGAAGATATGACATCATATGTCTTGGATACCTCCTTTAAAAACTCCGGTGGAGAAAATAGAAGATATGACATATATTCTTGTATTGATATTGCCTCATTAAACCTTTTATATGAGAAACCTTGAGAGGGAAAACTCATAAAAAGAAAAGAGTACGATATGATGCATGAATAGGTTATGATTCATGAGAAGACTCCCCCTGAATCTTGCAAATCTCAAAGTCATCGCATACCAATTCTACAAACACTTTTGAAGTGTGAAAGTTGGTAGAGACTTCGTGAGTAAATATGCAAAGTACTCGCATGTTGAATTTGCAATATGGTTATTCCTCAAATGTATTACAATACATGAGGAAAAACCATTTTGTGGACAGTATAGTAATATTGCTCACACATAAACTTTTTGCATCCAAGCAATACAAGTAACATTATCCTGATAGATAATGGCTATGATTCAATGGAATCATATTTGATCACTCGACGAAGTCATATGTTTTTATATGATGCTTCACAATGATATGTGGAAGTAACCATTATAGTGTATGATGACTCCCATGAGAACTCTACCACAAAGGTATCAGTTTATGATATGTCATACATTATGGGGATTAATTGGCTAGTATCTTCATATCCCACTGTGATCATATCTCAACTTATCTAATGACAAGTCAAGGTCCTTTAGTACCGCATATATATCAATGGATATCCTTCTCCTGCAAAATGACGTTGTTGGAGATGCGCTATTTGAAGCTAGCAAGTATCTGCAAATGCAATATTAGGCTTGTTGCGATTTGCAAGATACATACGTGCTTTGATGTCACAAAGATTTAATCCCAGATTGATCCACTTTAGAGATTATTTGACCAGTGTTGATGGATATGATGTCCAATATCATTGGATATTGGTAGACAATGTATATACTTAACTTGTAGACTTAAGCATGATTTGGTTTTATCCAAATCATCATCTCATAATCTATCTTAAGATGATTGCGTGATTTATTGTGTGTGATTGGAGATAATAGAAAATCCAAATAGGATTTTTGATACAATCACACATATGCAATCATCATGGTTGGGAGTAACCCTTCTGAGGAAGGAACTCACCATGTGGGTTGTACCACAATCAACCTAACTATTTCAAGCTATGGAGTGACTTGATGAGATGTACACAACGTATGTTGCAATTTTGATTCTGAACACAACGTCCATTGGGACTTGTATATATATCTGAATCTATCAAATTCACAAGATCTGCCAATGATCAAATATAGGAACATATTTTTCACACTTACCGAGGGTATGCTAGCTAGGTTTCTGCGTGAAACCATATGCTACGAGCTATTGCTATCTCATCACCTTGCTTCCGTAAAGAAAGCATTATGAGAGTATACGATATTACTCAGTCATTGTTTTAGCGAGAGCAATTCTCCTCGATCGCCACCTTTGATTGACCCAGAATGAGTGTAAATCAAGAAAAGAGGAGACCAGACGCACGGTATCGAGGGCTCACGGCCGTCAATAGCCCTGGGCAAAAATTACCCGAAACCGATTAATCAAACCGAACCAAACCGAATTAGAGCTTAGTTTCGGTGTTTAGTTCGGTTAAAAAACTGGCACTATTCGGTGGTCGGTGATCGGGTTAGTTTTGGGTTTCCGTTAACCGAATTAGAGCTTTAACCGATGGACTGGCGGTAGGCACCCAGGCCATTCCTCCATCCTCCCATAATCCCATTCCATTCAGCCCATAAACTGTCGGCCCATGAGTCTACAACAATATAGCGACCCTAGTGTCCATCCCGTCCCGTGACTCCTAACTCCCGTCCGCTTCACCCGTCACTCCAGAGCCGCCTCCCATCACCGTCCCATGACTCCCGTCCGCCGCCTGCCCGCGTCCGGCATCCCCATCCGCGGACGACGGATCCGCCCGGCGCCCATCGTCCGCTAGTCACCAAAGTTACCGCCGACCGCCGTCCGCGCGTTGCCGCGTCCTCATCCGCCTCCAGGCTCCAGCAACCAGGCTCCGCGGGGAACGGGAATGGGCAAGCAACCAGCGCTCGGACTAGTAGTACAACGGCGCCACCAACCAAGCACTCCTCCAATGTAAGTTCGAGATCCCTTCTCCATCGATTTGTTGTCCGTTTCAGTAATTATTTGAGCCCATATTATTTGTTGTTGTTGAATCCATTTGCTTTGCTTGATTTGTAGATGGAGGATTCAGATGTTGAAGTTGTGAGATCTGAAGCTGAAGGTGAAGAGAAGAATGAGGAGCAGAACAAGAATGAGGAGCAGGAGAAGGACCAGAAGAAGGAAGTCAAGAAGAGGAAGGCTATGGCTCCAAGATCAGATGTGTGGGACAGCTACCACAAGATCCTTATTGGAGGCGTACTGAAGAAGGCAAAGTGCAAGTATTGCAGCCGTGAGCTCAACTGTCACTCTAAAAGACATGGTACAACTTATCTAAAATATCATCTACGAATATGCAAGAGAAATCCTAATAAAAATCTTGATGACCAAGGCACTTTGCAATTGCAACCATCACATGGGTGTCGTAGTGTAGGCACTGTTTCTATATGGAAGTTTGATCCTGATGAAATTAGAAACAGCTTTGCTGAAATGCTGATTGAAGATGAGTTGCCTTTTGTTTTTGCTGAACGATCTGGCTTTAGGAAGTTTATGGCCAAAGCATGCCCCTGTTTTACTGTGCCATCTAGAAGAACAGCCAGTAGAGATTGTGTTAGTATCTATGATGTGCAGAAAGATAAGCTGAAAGAATTTTATAAGTAATCCTGTGAAAGAGTTTGCCTCACAACTGACACATGGACTGCAAACACTCAACAAAACTACATGTGTGTCACAGCCCATTTTATTGATAGTGATTGGAACCTACGCAAGAAGATTATTGGATTTTTCTTGGTAAAGGTCCATAGAGGGGATGACATTGGGAAATCCTTAGAGGGTTGCTTGGCTGAATGGGGCATAGATAAAGTTTTTACCATAACTATTGATAATGCTAGCTCAAATAATGGTGCTATCAAGTATATGAGGAGGGTATTGAATGAGTCAAATTGCAGCATTGCTGATGGAGAGTATCTTCATATGAGATGTGTTGCACACATTATTAACTTAATAGTAACTGAAGGGCTAAAAGAGATTGATGTTTCAATTTATTGTGTTCGTGCTGCTGTTAAGTTTGTCAAGAGTTCTCCCTCTAGGCTAGCTAAATTTAAGAAGTGTGCTAAATTAGCAAAGGTGGATAGCAAAGCTTTTTTATCTTTGGATGTTTGCACAAGATGGAACTCCACTTACCTTATGTTAGCTAATGCAATACCATATGAGAAAGCATTTGAAAGATATAAGGATGATGATTCCTACTACCAACTTCATCTAGAAGGACAGAATATGCCAGGTGTTCCTGTAAAATCAGATTGGGAAAAGGCTAAGAAGATGGCTGAGTTTCTTGAACACTTCTATGAGCTCACCCTCCGTGTCTCAGCCACTCAACATGTTACTTCTCACAATTATTTTCATGAGATTGCTGATGTTTTGATTTTGTTGCGTGAGTGGTGTCAAAGTTGTTATAGCATACGTAAGGACATGGATAAAACAATGCTAACAAAGTACTACAAGTACTGGGGAGACAAGAAGGAGGACATGCTAAACTTGATCATTTTTTTCTGTGTTGCTATTGATCCAAGGTACAAACTATCTGATTACACAAAAATGGCTACCTTGGAAATTTTGGTCATGAAATAGGACAAGAATTGTGGGCTGTAGTAAATAAATCTTTCCATGCTTTGTTTGAAGAGTAAAAAACTTGTATGCTCCAAGTGACAAGTCATAGCATACTACTGATTCTGAACAGGCTCCAGAAAAGAGCAAGAGATTGATGAGGTCTGTCATTGCTCAGAAGATGATGCTTGATGGTGGTGGAAATGGCACCACAAAGTCTAAACTTGAGAAATACTTTGCTGAAGAGAATGAGGAGGATAAGAAAGACTTTGAAATTCTTGAATGGTGGAAGGACAATGCTCACAGGTTCCCAATATTGTCTCACATGGCTCGTGATTTGTTGGCCATTCCTATTTCAACAGTGGCATCCGAGTCAGCTTTCAGCACGAGTGGACGTGGTCTTGATGACTTTAGAAGCTCTCTCACACCAATTATGGTCGAGCGCTTGATCTGTACACAAGATTGGCTTCATCGATCCACTACTCTTAGTGTTGAAGAAGACCTGAAGAATTGGCTAAAATAGAAGAAGTAATCAATTTAAATTCTAGCTATTTATTTCATGTTCCTTATTATTTATTTATGTATTCACACTGCCTTTTTTTAACTATTTGAAGCCCTTACTCATGTTGAAGAGGACATTGGTGGCCTGACGATTTCAACCAAGCCTACTACTAACGCCAAGTCCACCAAGCTCTCTCCCGCATAGAACAAGGATGCTACTGTCTTCTTATGTGTTATGGTGTTCATTGTTCAAGGACTCTTGTTATGTGTTGTAATGCTATTTGAGACTGTGTTGGTTACTTGTTTAGACTTTAGCTATCAGCAATTCAAGTACTCCTATTATGTGCTGTAATGCCATTTGCCTGTTTGACTTTCTGGTGATAGGCATAGGGCCAGGAATACTTTCTAGTGCTGTAATACTGTTAGATTGTTCGGTTAACCGATTACCGAACCGATTTCATCAAAACCGAATAAGGTCAGTTATTTATTTTCTAGGAGCAAGTTCAGTGACCAAAGTTCAATAACTGAAATTATTGTCACCGAATTAAGCGAACCGAATTAACCGTATTAACCGAATGCCCAGGGCTAGCCGTCAACGGTGAAGAGACCGAATTCATGGCTAATCAGGTCCCAGTTGGGACACGTCGACATTTTCGCGAGCGGCGTCCTCGTCAGGTTTGATTTGGTCAAACGCGAGGCCCCCCACCCAATCAGAGGCTAGCGTCTCACGGTCTCGCGCCACGCGTGGGCCCACACCGGCGAGCGAATGGCCCACATCGTGTTCCTCCGCGCTTCCGCCGCTGACCTCACCGCCGGCAAGCCACCGCTGCGGGGCGTCCCGGCCTCGGCGCCGCTCTCCGCGGCGGCCGCGGCCATCCCGGCGTCGCAGGAGGCCGACGTGGCCGTCTGGCGCGACGGCGCGTCGCCCCTGGCGCCCGCCGCGGCCACCGTTATCGGCCTGCTCAGCTCGTTCGACGTCGTCGCCTTTCTGGCCTCCCACGTCGGCGGCCCGGCCGCGGCGCTGAGGACGCCCGCCGGCGACGTGGTGGCGCACGAGCCGGCGCTCGTGCGGGAGGTCGAGCCCCACACGAGGTGATGCGCGTCGAATTTTTGAACTTGGTCGTATCGTCCTTGATTTGATCCATGCTTTTTCTTGCCTGAATGTTAATGCGCGTGATCATCTTCTCTGCATCGCATTTCTACAAAACGAGGAAGTCTTGTGGATTGAACATTCTTCATCCTAACATCTGTGTCGCATTCCTGCTCCATCCATGGCGTTCAACACTTTAACTGAACATCTTGTGGCAGAATCTGGGATCATAATGTGAATCAGTTTTCAATTCGTTCGTCGAGCAGGTTGATAGAAATCGTGGAGCTAATGAAGCAAGGAGCAAGGCGCGTCCTGGTGCGCAAGAACATCACGGAAGCCTGCACCGTGGACAAGAAGCCGTTCGCGCCGTTCTACAAGGCCGTGCTGAAGATCACCGGGACGCCGCGGGCGGCGGCGGCCGCCAAGCAGACCGTCAACCGGTCGTCGTCATCGTCGCCGCCGCCGACGACGTTCGGCTGCGACCGGTACTGCTGCCTGACGCGGGAGGACATCGTCCGCTTCCTCATCAACTGCCTCGGCGCGCTGGCGCCGACGCCGCTGCAGTCCATCTCCTCGCTCGGCGCCGTCAACCGCGGCTACGCCCACGTCGAGGCCTCCTCGCCGGCGATCGAGGCCTCCTGGAGCGTCCCCTCCGAGCCTCGCGCCGTCGCCGTCGTGCAGACGAACCGGGACGGGTCGCACAAGGTCCTGGCCGACGTGTCCGCGCACAGGCTGTGGCGGCGCGACTACGTGGCCGCCGCGGACGCCATGGCGAGCCTCTCGTCGCTGAGCTTCGCCGCGGGGGTCACCGCGCACGGGATGTTGCCGCCGGATGGTGACGCCGAGGCCGCCGCCCCGTCGTCGTCGTCGAGCCTCGGCGGCGGGAGGGATGATGGGTTCGAGGCGAGCCTCGTCGGCCAGATGATGATGGCGAGCCACGGCGGGAACGCGGCGCTGAGGTGCAGGAGCACGAGCTCGCTCGCCGCTGTCATGGCACAGATGCTTTCGTACAGGACCACGCACATCTGGGTCACCGACGGCGAGGACGACGTCTTGGTTGGCGTCGTTGGGTACATGGAGATCTTCAACGCGGTCACCAAGGGTGTCGTTGCTCCTCCAGTTTGAGTGCTCAGTCTGCGTTCAGGAATTTCAATTCGATGGGTTTTTTTTCTCTTGATTGATTTGCTAATTTGAAATTAGGTAACCTTATAGTTTGTACAAGTTTCAACTTCCAACGACTCTCCTGTTGGTAACTAGGTGACTGATGCTTTGGGTCAAGAACATCATGCCCAGCCAGGCTTTCTCCATTTTTTTTAACAGAGGAAGTTCATTTCTGCTATCCCCATGCTCAGGCAATATGAGTGCTTCAGTAAGCAATCCAATAGACTTGAAAAGTTGTCTTCTAAGTATATAATATAAAATGATGAATTGTCATAACTTCCTCCTAGAATCAACAGAATGGAAATTCAAATACATATATTTTTAGAGGAAATTCAAACACATCAGACAGTGAAAACAAATATCCTTATGTAAGAACCATGGTAGTGCCATTTTATAGGAACACTGCACTAATCCTTCCTCAGTTCAATGCACTCTCTGTGTGTGCCGGAGCTGTTGATGACCACAATTTCCAACTTATCTCCCTGCAAATTTCATGGAACAACAATATTAGTTCAGAAATCTGGCTAGCCATCACAAAGTAATCTCTACAAATCTAAACTGCAGGAAAGCATCATACAGTGTATATGTCTCGTTCTGTGGCTGATGCGAAAACATCCTTCACCAGATCAACCGCATCGGATTCAGACAATGGTGTCACTGCATCCTGAATGATAAACAGCATTGTGTTAAAAATTCTGTTTAGTAAGAATGATACAAAACATATTGGAGAGAAAACATCCCCATAATTGGATTAAGCAGTTGAAATTGAAGAGAAAATTCACCCGAGCTGGCAGTAGCAGAGGACTAGGAGATTTCAACTGGTTGTCAAGAACAGGCATCATCAACGCTGCGCCTGTTCCCTGAGCACTATAGCCTGTCCTTTCGTAAGACCCAACAGCATCGTATGTGAAGACACATCCTTTACCTGTGAAAGGATAAGAGATGGTCAGAGGCACAATCATACCGAACGATCAATATAAACTTAGTACTCGTATGCAACACATACTCTACCTTGGCTATCCAGTCCACCCAACACATTGAACGCGTAGTATGGGAAGAATCTCTTGTAGTAGAGTGTGTTCGACAACAGCTGCGCCATTGCAGGGCAGCTCATCTTCTTGTTATGATTGTGTTCATAAACCTAAAAAGGCAGAAATGTGAAAGCATCAGAAACCTATAGTAGAAACCTGAACTGACACAATATTTACCCATACTGTTTGCTGCCCTACTAACCAGATATTTGGTTAGGTAATAGAGGCATTCTAGCTAGCAACATCTACATGTCACCAATGCAGTCACGAGTCATGAACTCATGATCAAAATTGAATAATTGCAAACCTGTTAAGAACAACATTCTTTCCTAGAAATAGTATTTCGTAGTTGTAGACCCTGACATGGATAATCCTCTTTTTCAGGAAATCTCTACCTCATAATTTTCTTCCCTGGAAAAGCTCAACCTCATTTTTTTTCAATTTAACAGAAAATGGAATACCAGACCCATGGCCAACAGATAATCCCTAGCAGTATTGGACTGTTGCAGTAGTAAGGTTGATGAAAGAGTAGTTAACGGCAAAAACACATAATCTTAACAGAGGCCTCACAAATACTAGTTCAACAGCTCAACTGATCAATATGCTTAAACACTTACCAATTCCTTGGCAGCCAGATTCTTTTGCAAAGCTTTGATATCACCTTGGAACCCAGATGAGGCCAAAACACATTTGTCTGCTCTGTTTGTTGGAAAAGGTGGGAGAAAAACATTAGCAATTCAGCAACGACAGCAGATAGGTTTTTTCTGTTACTAAAAAACTAAGACAGGTTCAATTCATGGAAGAAAAGCCCAGAGAATGTGAAATTCACCAACCTGAGGTCCAAAATAAATATTACTACCTCCTACCTGAATTATTTGACATTTCGGACAGCCAAACTGACTTGCAAAATTAGCTATATTCAGCAGTGGAAATGTCAGCTAATACTGACCAGAGGGAGTATATGATGGTTACTTATAAAATGTGTATATAGTGATAGACAATTTTCCATCGACATATCTCATTTAGACCTAGGTGCTTATAGCACGCTCTGTTTTCCACAATTTAGTTCAGAAAAAATAGATCATGATAACACCACCAGGCACCAGGTAATGTTACTTCCACAAGGCCACTAGTGAAAAGTAGTAAGAGCCATCTTAGAAAAACATGGAATATAACTTAATATATAACTTTAAGAAACAATACATGAATATTTAAACCATTCATGTAAATAAAGTGACGGTATTGTGTACCAAGTTTTACAAGTGTTTTAAATTCAAATTTGTGGTCAAAGTTCTGTACCAAGTTTTGAAGACCATTTTTGACCGGATTAGTAGCACTAGAGTTCAGCCTAAACTGTTTCAAATTCTCAACTAACTGAATACAGAACACCAAACTTCAGAACAGAATTACTTATTTCCAGACGCAATGAAATCATGATAGAGGCCGCGCAAACCATAATTTCTGGAACACGCGACGCCCGACACGGCTAACCAAATCCAGAACGCCCTTGCTACCGCAAAACCGAGTTGCGGGATCTGAATTTCAGAACCAGGGAACTCGACCCAGCCTGAAGTCTGAACTCTGAATCAGTAACGAGAACATGGGGGCGGCAAGAAGGGTTCGGAAGCGTACAGTTGGGCGATCTTGGAGTGGTCGCGGGACAGGATGCTGTATCCGACGGAGAGGCGGGTGTCGGCGGCGACCACGCAGTAGTCGGCGCCGGCGACGGCCACGCACGTGCCGCCGTTGTTCTCGTACGGGTCGAACCTGGCCATCTGCCTCCGCTCCGAGATTCACTCGGGGTCTGGTCTCTGAGTTCTGATGCCGATTTGCCGAGGGCGGTTGGGGGTGGAAGGGGGAGGCTGGCTTTGCTTAAAGGCAGGGGAGCTCCGGCACGCCGCGGGAGTCGAGTTCTTCTCCGTATCTTCTTCTTGTGCTGCAAGAAGAGAATCCGGCTCGGTCGCGCTCTCTCTCTCTTCTCGCCCTCTTCGGGTTCGGGATGTACTTAGCTGGGCCAGTATGGGCCGAATTTTCGGCCTATAAACTCGTGAGAGAAAAAAAGCCGAACCCATCGCAGAACAAACAAAGTGGAAAAATGATATGGGCTGCGATTGAAAGTCGGCGTAGATAAACAAGCCCATAAAGAAGTACATTGTTTTTCTAAAGTGAATAAGGCAGCATTATATTAGAGTTATATTAGACTAACTGTTCATTACAAATTATGGCCCGGACCGGATGCCCGGAGGCTTATTAAACCAAACTAAACCATTGAAGTGATCAGCATGCTTAGCTATAACAAGAGCTGTCTCGTTACAAAAGGATTTGCACTACTTAAACTTTTAACATCCTTTTGTTTTTTCGCGACCGTGTATTAGCATGCAGTTTATTAAGAAGAGAAGAAAAGTTTGGTTACACGAACATGCAGCGTCTTCTGGGATTGATGACCTGCTAGTACAGACAAGAATTAAGAAGAAATTATATTTGCATCTTGTTGCGACCCTACTAATAGGTTAGGTTACCAGGTACGACATTGAGGTGAATGGCTGCTATAAATGGCGCCAGATAATGAAATCTTGCCGAAACCCAGGCAGTCGCCTCTTCTATAATTTTCTGCCTCAGCATCCCCATCATCCTCAATTTTCTGCTTCAGCATCCCCGTCATCCTTTGAACATGATTGAAAGTTCTTGTATTTCTCTCCAGCCAAACGAACCTGAAATAAGATCCTGAATGATTACTTCAACATGAGATAAGTCAAGCACCTGTGAGTTGATCTTCTTGACAACACTTTGACAATCATAAGATATAATCACATGCTGAAATTGTATCTCGGAAGAAAATGAGACCGCTTTTCTGGTGGCAATAGCTTCAGCTACCTCTGGATCATCGAATCTCTGTACTAGATGACAGCAAGCAGCTACGAATATTCCCTTATGATCACGAACCACAACTCCAATACTCATCCGAGGTGGATTTTTTAAAGTTGTTGCATCTAACATTGATCATGAACCACCCATCCGGCGGTGGAATCCACTTCGGAAGAGTATTCAGACCCACACCTTTGTGATGTTGATGGTTGCACCAAAGTCATTTGCACATAAGCTTTTAGGGTAGTCCCAACCGTCCATGTCATGTAGTTTTCATAGCATTTAATAACCCTACCATGTTAGTAAATTGGTGATGTGTCATAGGAGTTAATAGGAGTTATTGAGGAAAGAGAAAGAAAGAAAATGAGGAAACGATTTTCTACGTGAGACACCACGTCCACCCGCGCTACGCCGATGATTTCGCCTTGAGGGTGAGTTCGTTTCCTCACCACGTGTTTTGTCTTATGTTATGTCATGTAGTCATTCACCAGAGTTGAACAATCAATATGTGACTTGTTATTTATCTTATGTCATATATGCGTGGCTTATCGTTTTCTTTACAATGAATTGTTGATTACCTTTCAATTGGATAATTTCATTTCCGATGTTCCCGTAATACAGGCATCACATTCGTTTCCGTGATATCGTTTTCGATTTCGTTTCCGTGAAAAAATATGAAACTGAAAACAATTTAGGCTCCTTCCTATTGGTTTCATCCGTATACCTAAGCAGCTGCTGCCCGTCCCTCCCTCTCTCTTTTTTCTATACCTTTTTTTCAAATCATTTTTCTATTTTTAAATATTTCTTTTTTTTTTGAAGAACTTCTTTCTGGGATTTTCCCTCCCTTTTTTCACCCCCACGTAGCTAACACTAGAACTTGTGCTGAGATTCAAGCGAATGCCAAAAACTTTGATAGAAAGGCTTGATGGCAGCAGACTAATTTGCGACCATTGCCATTGCTCAATCAATGGAAAAGAGGAAAAAACAGGAAAATAAGTAAAGATATAAGATACGACTTATGTTTTGTATCATTAGTTGACATTGACAATAAGACCATCAGTCCTGTTGTTCATTGAAATGGAAATCTGCAGCAGGAACTAAAAATAATACAATGACCAAGAGGCTATTGAGCGAGACCAAGAGGCTATTGAGCATCATGTCAAATGACAGAAGCTGGAAAAGACAGCAGATGATGAGATAGTCCATCAGAGAAAACAGCTTATTATGGATCCACCAGGTTATCAACCATTAGCACCACTATGACAAATGCTGCGAAACTTAATGCCCCTGTTTGATGAACCTACCCAAAAAATATGTTCTTCTATAACACTCATCGACTATAAAACCAAACTCTCGATTCTCTTCCATATTGTACTTCAGTCGGTAATAGAATCATAACAGTCACACAACAAGTTCTGATAAAAACCATGTAGGAATTGAAGGTGTCCTAGTTACCATATAGCAGTAATAAGAATGAACTGCTAGGTTAATCATATCCAGAGGTTAATGAAAATCTTAGAATATTGTATAATCAGCTAGCATATCCTACCCATATAAAAATAAAAAATTATTATGTCTCTCTTTATTTGTTTATCTATGAAGGGATCCATAATTGCACCCTTGTCCCAGTTTCCGATTGGAAATAAGCGCCGGAAACTGCAGCAACTTGCCGTTTGACCTGCAGATAGAAGACATCCTCTGCTTCTGTTCATATGGATACTGAAACTACTGCAGTTGACCAAACAAAATCCATAATTACAGGACTACGTTGAAGCAGGACATATATACTAGTCGCACGAAAATTCCCCACTTGATGGAAATGGTACGTGTACAATCAACAGCATGTAAAAAAAGACAGTTTCTTTTGACCCAAAGAAATTTATAATAAAGAAACAAAAGCCAGCAAGATGCTTACCTGGGACCGGCTCAGCTCAACCATGGCCTCCGCTCCCTTCTTCCTCGAGTCGACGGAGTCCGGCAGGTCCAAGGCGGCGGCGGCGGCCTGGCATCTCGCTCTCAGCTTTCCCTCCATCTCCAGGTTGTTCAGGACCCCGCCCCCTAGCAGCATGCGCGGACCTCCTCCACTAAACGGACCAGGCCTCAGACGTAAGACGTAACTGGGCCTGAAAGAAGCCTTACGTGTGTTTGATCCAAAGTTCATGGACTCTTAGTTCCTAAAATTTAGTCCCTAAAATTTAGTTCTGCTGGGGTATTTGGATCCATGAACTAAAATGAACTAAAGTCCATAAATGTTGTTGAACAAAGACAATTTTATCCTCCTTCCCTACCCCTCCTCTCCACCGCATCCTCTCCCTCGCATCCGCCGGCGCCTCCCCTCCTCTCCCCCGATTCCGCCACCGCCTCCCCTCCTCTCCCCCGCATCCGCCGCCGCCTCCCCTCCTCTCCCCGCGTCCAACTACTCCAGCGCTCGCGCCCGCGGAGGCAGGGGCCGGCAGAGGCGACGGGGTGTCCCCCTTCTTCCCGTTCTTCGGCGGCGCTCGCGTGGCAGCTGGACCGGGTGGAGGAGGCGGGGCGGTCGAAGGCGGGGGGCTAAGCGGAGGCGGCGGCGGCGCCGGCCGGAGGCGGGGGCCCGGGCGGAGGCGGCACCACCACCTGCAGAAGCAGCAGCAGCAGCACCGGTGGCGCTACCGGTGGTGGAGCTTGGCCGCCTCCGTCGCGCTCCTCCTCTTCGTGCGTCTGGAGGAAGGGAACAGGGAGACCACGGTGGAAGCCGGCGCGGCGTCGGCGGCCGTGGAGGTGGTGGCGGCGTCCGGGCCGGCGGGGCCCACAGCGAAGCGCGCGTTGGCCGCGCTGGAGCTCCTGTGCACGGCCCCCGGTGGCGCCGCGGCGGTGCGGAGGGAGGCACTCACAGCGCCGGTCCTAGCGCGGGCAGTGGAGGGGATGTCCGGGCGCAGGCGGGAGTGCGGGGCAGGAGAGAGGAAGGGGGCAGGTGTGGAAATTGGTGAGGAGGAGCACTTTTAGCCCCTTTTAGGACCTCTTTGTGGGCTAAAATTTAGAGCTAAAGTTTAGCTATTCTCTACACTTTTAGCCCATCTATTTAGATACAAGAGCTAAATTTTGAGCTAAAAGTGCATAGCTAAAATTTAACCCTCGGATCCAAACGTGCCCTTAGTTATCCATCCACTCCAACACGGAGATCATCCTGCTGCCCCTTCCGCTCGACTCCATCCGCATCGTGCCGCCCCCGTTCCAGTACATCGCGCCGCCCCCGTTCGAGTACCGAGCGCCGCCGGGGAAGGGCTCGCGCTGCCCCCGTTCGAGTCCGCAGCGCCGCCCACCGCACGACTACAGGAGCGCCGCCCACCGTTAGAGTACAGGAAGTTGAGGCGCCCACCCAGGAGGTCAAGTTCTTCGGCCGCTGGTCCTTCGAGGACGTCCAGGTGGCCCCTCTTCTCCTCCCCTCCTCCCCCACCTTCATCTCATCGGTGTGTGTACATGGGCCGAGCTGAATCCAAATCTGAATGATGCTAGGCCGTACATGTTGTAGGTTAACATACAGCATAGAGTTCCTTCTCTATGGACCATGCTTGGTGTAGTGCATGATTATGATCGATCTCGCTTGATACTTTTCTTGCTTCATCATGTCCATGACACTGCGCCTTGACCAATGGAACTTTTTTTATCAGACAAGAGTTGCCTGTCAATATGTTGTTCTTGCTGAAACCTGACAAAGTCAGCTGAGCTTTTTCCTGAGAAACTGTCCCCAAAAGCTCAGTATCAACACGCCTCGTCCCTAAGCTCCGGTAGAGCTGGGATGAGCTGAATCTGAATCTGAATGGTGCTAATACCAAGTGATCTGATTTGCTAGATGTGGCGGATTAGAGGGTGGTTTGCCTAGGTTCTATTTGCACGTCATGACTGTAAAATATTGATTGCTGTTTTTGGTTTTGTGGTTGTCTTGAAATAGTTCTGGTATTCTCACTGAATAAGTTAAGGCTTCATCTTTAAATGGGTTTTTCTTGTCAGGATGTTTAATGTGTGTCTCGTGAATTCTTTGTTTGGAGACTTGTTTGGGATCATGAGCATGGACCACACTGAATACCTACGAAACACGGATACTCCACCTGGGGACCGTATCCCGTATCGGATACGTATCCGATACGGATGCGCCCCGGATACATATCCGTGGTGTATCCACGTATACCCGATTAAATGGGCCGAAAACTTCGGATCGGAAACGTTTCCGCGCCTGGATTCGGCCCAGCCGGCCCAACATCACAGCACATCCCACCTCCTGCCCTACTCCCGTGACCCGTCGGGCGTCGGCTCTCCCACGCGCAGCCGCCTCACGCAGCGCATCGCCGCATTCTCCCGCTCGACCTGACGGCTGACGCAGCGCCTCCGCCTCTCGTCGGCCGCCGTCCGCTGGCCGCCGTCCGTGAGGCCGCCTCCTGCCAGCCGCCGTCCGCCTCCCGCGGCCACGGGCCGCGAGGCCGCCTCCCGCCGGCCGCAGGCTGCCTCCCGTCGGCCTCCGTTCGCCCGTGATTACTCCCGTCGGCCTCCGGCGTAAGGAGCCCCAGCCCCTGTTCAGGTGCGTGACTTCCTCTGATAGTGGTAGTGCAGGCCTCCCGTGAACCGTGAGTTCCTCCCAGTAATGGTAGCATAGCATCCGTAAAGTGCATAGAGATCTACATTTTCTGTGTAGTGTATCCAGGCAATTTGGAAGTATAATCCATAGTCTACAGAATAAGGGCCCATGCAAGCATGGATGGTGGATTAAGTTCAGGGGCAGTGTGATCTTTATAATGTTGGCTATTGCACAGTTGTTGATTATCCTTTCTTTTCAATACTTAACCGGTTCAAATACAATTGCTTGGAGAATAGTACCATATAGATTGCAAGTAGGAGGTAACGTGATGATAATTGGCCAATCTCCAGAATCTGGATATGAGTTTATATTGATTGATTGCAGTCCCAGGCTCCCATCCTCTCCTAAATTAGAACCTGCTATCATGTTATTCTCAGTGTAATAGACCTTAAATGTCTCTATGTTGAATTTGAACATCTATTTTGCAATTTAATATGCATTGTTATTTATTTATTAAAAAAATAGTTAAAACGTATCCGCGTATCGGGTTGTTTAAGAAATTGCCGTATCCGCGTATCCATATCCTTCCGATACCGATACGCGTATCCGTATCCGTGCTGCATAGCTGAATACGAAATTATTATAGCAGTACACTTAATTTGTAGGAACTAAAACTGAAGATAACTTTTTTAACAGCAAGAGTTGAACTAGATCTCAGGGGATCCCTTCATAGTCTGCTCCTCATTGAAGTCCGAGTTCACCAGTATAGCTGCTAGCTTAGGTCTGAACTCATCAATAAGGTTCTGTGTGAAGCCTTTTTGAAGGCTGTAACCATTCCAGTGCTCCATGTACTTGAGCCTGAATAGGCCAGATGATGTCCTGTCCTCCTGTTGCGGTAATCCACCGAGCATGTCGATGTCCCAGGTCTTGACATTAAAATCCTTCCACCGATGGTAGTCTTCCTTCTCGTCGTTTTGAATGATCTCCAAATAACAATGCAAGCCTTGAACCTATTTCATATAATGTTAGTACGTACTGTGCAATCAAAATGGAACAGTACAAAGCATGTGGAATTAATGAAACCTCACCATATTCCTGACTTGTTGCACTATATTTGCCTCGAATTGTTTGTAGGAGTTCAATACTTGTACAGTCCGCAAATTAGCATTCAGTCGTTCACTGCCACCAAGAACCAGTGTGTCTGCACACACATTGGGAGAAATACCTAAAAATGTTCTAGTCAGTATTGAATGCATGAAAGTATTGACAAGCAGTTTACCTGCAAAGAAGTTTCTAATTCTGCCCTGTTTCGGAGCTTCCAGCAGCTTTTGCTTCTACAAGAAGCTCCAAAAGCCAAAATCTCCCCCAAACGGGGTTATTACTTCCAAAAGCAAAAGTTGGAAAAGCTCGTTTTACACTACCAACCTAAAAGCTCATCTCCTGTAATTTCCCGAGCTTTTCCACCGAATTGTTTTTCCCTATCTCTTCTCAAGTCTCAACCCGTCACTGCCCTCATCCTCATTCGTCGTCCTCGCACCTGTCGCCTCCCTCACCTTAGCGCAAACGTCCCATCAAGGGCCGCCGTTGCCCTCATCCTCCTTGTGCCCCGCCGTCGCCCCCTTCCCTCGACGGCCGCCGCCCCTTCCCGTGATGCTGCCCCTACCCATCTGCGCCGCCACCGTCCTCTCCTACCACCACCACCCAAATCCCACATCCTTCGACGGCCGCCGCTGCCCCGACCCCTTCTTGCATTGCACCGTCGTGGTGACGCTACCTCGACCTTCCTTCCTCGATGTCTTCCACCGCCGCAACCTCCCTTCCCCTCAATGCCCGTTGCCACCCCAACATCCCCTTTCCTTGACGGTCACTACCGCGCCAACCTCCCATCCCCTCCTCGTCATTCCGACCTCCCTTTCCCCTATTGCCGTGACCAAAAGCTTCAGCTAAAAGCGAGGTTGCCAACAGGCATCCTTCGCTTCTCCAGCAAACGCTTCCTGGGCCAGCCAATGGAACTTTTCCTAGAAGCAGCTTTTGGAAAAGCTGAAACTCTGACCTTTATCATAGGAAATGTCCCATTCTTCTTCGTATCTCAACAACTCTACATTCACCGTCCTCAAACAAAACTAAGTCAACTTATGCAACCAACAAGAACGATTTTAGACAAGAATCTCGAATTTACAGTTATGTTCGCATGACCATATAGGCCTAGGATTTTGGCGCAAAAAGGATTTCGAAGGCCCAAGTGACCGACCAGTGCCTGGTGGTCGTCAGCCCATATGCCATCCCCGGTCCCCCTCCGCGTCCATCCGCCATGCCGCCGCCAGCCCCGGAGCTGCTCGAGTGCCGACCCAATGCGGTCACCGTCAATCGGTTCTCCAGCCGTCTAGCGCCACCGCGGTGAGGCTCTCCAGCAGGCAGGAGCGCCCGAGCGTCGGCCGCTTTGCGCCGCCCCTTCTCCGAGCAGTTGCGCAACTGCCAATCGCCAGTCGCTACGCACCATAAGGGGAGCCATCTCCTCTCCTCGCCACCTGTTTGGGCCACGGGGGAGCCATGCTGTGTAGCCTTCCTCGCCTCTTGGGCCGCTTGAAGAGCCGAAGAGGAATCGTTGACAACGCCTTACGCCTGTACATCTTGGCGAGGACCCAAGGCCAAATCGCCGCCTACCTTCTCAGCGTCTGCACTCCATTGGTGCACCGGTGTAGATCTAGCTGGTAAGCCCACACCTCTTTCCCAGTCCGCAGTTCTCTGTTAAGACAAAAGCTACTTTTGAATTCCAATTGAGAATATGAAGCCTGGAACCGGACCTGATAGGTAGTACTGTAGTATTTGCATCATAGTTTTAGTTCCTTTAAGTTCATAAATGATCCTTTAATTTGTTGTACAATGTATTGACACTGCAAATAACCGAAGATAAAACAAAATTATTCTGGTGTGCATCTGAAGTTTTGAGGAACATAAACGTCAGCTATGATGCATTTACAAACATGTAAATTAGTGTAAAGTGCTTGATTCATCATTTATGCAAGTTTGAACATATTTGTTGAATTTAAAATATTATGAGATATTTTAATATAATTTTTTATCGTGCTTAATTTACACTCATCTACCGAATTGCTTGACAAATCTTACACTTATATACTGAATTGCGTATTACTGTATTAGACTGTTGGTTAGGCCTGGCCTGAGTGAAATGCTGGGTCCACCATTTTTCCACATAGTTGAATGTCAGACGGTTCATTCTGCCCTCCTGATAGGTTTTAAGATAGCAATGTTAAAATTCAAATTTTGTGAAAGAACCCTTCAGTATTTTCTTCACTTGTGCTATTGATGATTTATGGGTAAGCTTGAGTAATTGTGTCATCGTGTTTGGGGGTGGCTGGGCTGCATATCAAGTGGATTTGGGAGTTAACAGTGATTCATGCTGTTCGCTATGTATCTAATAGATTTGAAATGTATTGCTGATTTAGATTGTTTGCGTTTCCTAAACCAAAATTGGAGTTACATGCCACTTTGTAGCACCAATCTCAGCAGAAATGGACCAAATATAAATCGATGGTGCTTTCAGAGTAAATTGTTGGTTCAAAGTTCAAACCAACACCTGTTTCCCTGATAAATAGATTTTTCCTTAAATTTCAAAATTTGTAGACACAAAATAATATGCATTGGTTTATGTTTGACTCGTGGTATTTTTGCTACAAAGAAGTGCTTTGGCATGTATTACATTCATGATTTGTAGAGTAATTACTGTTTTTTTGCCCCCTGCATACAGTGGTCAGGCTTCCACTATGGTTCTAGGCAGCAATATTTCCATCCAGAAAACCTTGTACGAGGTTTTATCTGTGAGTGAAGATGCTACATATGGCGAAATCCGTGCAGCGTACAAGTCTGCTGCTCTTAACACACATCCTGACAAAGGACATATGACTCTTGAATCATCTGTGCCTTCCAGTGAGCAACAAGAATTTTTGAGCGTGCAGAGAGCATGGGAAATCCTACGCCATCCTGCATCTAGAGCAGACTACGATAAGCAGCTGCAATCATCCAGGCAGAACATTGAGATCATTGCATCTGAAATCAAAATTGGGGACATGATCGTGGAGAGCACTGCTGATACTGTGGAGTTGTTGTACCCATGCAGGTGTGGCGATTATTTTTCTATCACTTCGTGTGAGCTTGGCGATATGGGGATTTTGGTCAGTGGAGATGGAGAAGTGGAACAGCAGGCGTCTGATTCTTCATCAGCTTTTGTTGTTCTGGGCTGTGGTTCTTGTTCTCTTAAAGTACGGTTGATCATAAATGAAACTTTGTGATACATTTGAACTCTGTTTGTATGTTGTTCAGCAATGATCTGTTTGATCAAATGACCACATAATTTTTTAAGATTATTTGTTCTTCAAATGTTGTGACTTGTGAAATCCTGGTGGTGGTTGCGTTGTGATAAATGACGTTTTGACCGTTGTGATCAGCTAACCACCATTGTCAATTCCAGCCAACCGCTGGGAATTCAAAGATGTTCCCGTGGTGGTTACTCGGTGCTCCTTTGGTTAATGTTGTTTATTGGCCGATTTAATGGTCGCATCTGTCAGTCATTCACCTAAACAACAGCTACATGAATGCTTGGTGTTCTTGATTGTGATAGTTCCTTGACGGCAAATACCTGTTAGTTGAGGCCAATTGCAGTATCCAATAGAATCAGCTGGCTCTGGATCTCCTCAGGCTGTTATAGACTTATTAGTATAGCTTTGCTGTGACCGTATCTGTACTGCATCCCATGCACAAGCAGAACGGACTCGTATCTTTGTTAATGCTTGTGGATAACCTTTCAGCATTTTGATGCTTGTACAGACTAAAGTGGCTGGATGGAAGGTCAGTTCTCCATTCTAATGCTTGTATAGACTAAAGTGGCTAGATGGAAGGTCAGTTCTCCATTCTTCAGTAGTGAATGCAGCACGGGTGACACGTGCAGGAGCAAACTAGGAAACGAAACCTGAAACTGAACGGAGCAACATGAGAAAAGCTCTTATAGAAATGCTCTGAACAGGGGCGGAGGAACCTAGAACCGTCAGACTGACCGAGCACTCAGCCTCTGAACCCACGTCGAGTTCGGTGCGAACAAAGCTTTGGCTTGGGCTTGATCTCTTGATATAATAGGCACGAGACGCACCTCAGTGCACTCGTTCCTCCGCTCGATCCACCAGCCTCGTAGGTCAACCAGGCGTCAGCCACAGCCAGATGGGGAAGAGGAAGTCGAGGAGCTCCAAGGTGGCGGCGCAGCCGAAGAAGGCACCCAAGCTGGAGAAAGTCTTCACCTGCCCATTCTGCAACCACCCGGAAAGCGTCAAGTGCTGCATCGAGGGAAATGCTTCGACTGTGGGGAGCGCGGGCACATGGCGCGGGACTGCCCGAAGAAGAAGAAGGAGCGTGTGCGCCCACCGACGTCTACCACGAGAGGATCGACGAGTGCGAGCGCGCCAACCAAGGCGTCGACGTCCGCCGCTGTTAGGAATAAACACGCCCTAGAATCTGTTCCGGGCGAGGTGCCGCATCGTGCATGTGTGTGTGCCTGCAGAATAGCTGCGTCATGCGCATGCGTGTCCCTGTGTTGCGTGGAGTTAGTTGCAGAGCGTCCAGGCATAGGCTCACGATCAGTTCGGAGGGCATCCGGGTCTTGCGGTTGAGGGAGTGGCTCACGTACGTGAATACCGGATCGCCAGGAGCTTGTGCGTACGTGCGCGTGGGTGATCGCAGGAGTTAGTTGCCTGGGGCTGCGGCTATAAAATCACCGTGTATTCAGTTCGTTCTGTTCGAGCCGAGCGAAGTCCAGTGCCAAGATACATGAGCGATAGGCTCCACGGCGTTCGTCACCGGAAAATCTACTGTTCATCTTCTTCCTTGCGTTGCTGTCGTGATTGAGAGAGAGCAAGCGTTCCTAGTGTTCCTGGGTGAAGCCAACAATTGCCGCCGGTGACGACGATGATTGGGTCATCAAGAATACAAGATTGACTCTGCATGCTTTCGCTTTGCACAGGGGGAAGCCAGACGTGCCCAATTGCGGCGTCGTGGAGCTGCCGCTGCTAACCAGGGCCAATTACCATCAGTGGGCCTTGGTTATGCAGGTGTGCACTAAGTTGTGGTTGCTTCGTTTCAGCTCTTCTGCAAGAACTGTACAGCAATGGAGCAAGGAAATTGAGAGAAATGCGGCCTTGTATACGTCCGGTTCCCAAGTTGTGCTCGCACCTCGCAGTTCTGTCTGACCCCATCGGCGATCGCCGTACGCTCGGCTAGTGCCGGCGTCGGCAAGGCCAACGGCGGTGAGAGCGATGAGCGTGATGGTGTGCTGTCTGCAATTAGTTTTTTTTTTGGTACGGTAGTTTCACTTTCAGGCATATATAGGTGCAACCGACGCTCGAGCTAGTTAGCGGGTTTGATCTACCATTCGTCCAGAGATCATTATATTCCTCATTGCAATTTGCATCGCCGAGTTTTTTGTCGCTTTGCTGCAAACTGCAGTACGAAGTTGCAGGTCATTTCAAGGCGATGGACATCCGTTAGCTGGTCTCACTTGGTTGGTTGCTCCCACACCGCCACCGCGTGTTTCGTTAAGGCTAATCCCGTTGGGAAATTTATTTTTTAACTACAAGAGTGTCACTCATATCATCTAAATAAAGCTGGACGTGGAGTTCACCTGCCCGTTCTGCGGCCACCCCGAGGCCGTCGCCTGCCGCATCGACCTCAAGGACAGGATCGCCGAGGCGTCGTGCCGCATCTGCAGCGAGACCTACTTCACCAGCGCCAACGCGCTCACGGAGCCCGTCGACATCTACAGCGAGTGGATTGACGCTTGCGAGCTCGCCAACGAGGGCGTCGTCGACCGCCGCTGCCAGCCGCGCCTGGTTGACGCCGCCTGAGTGTCTGAGACTACAAAGACGATGTCTGATCGTGCTCGTGCTCGTTCTCGTGCTGTAGTCAGTTTCAGACTCTTGACGTGTTTTTCATGCGTACTAGATCGGTAGTTTTTGCCGTTCTTTTGGTGCCCGGAATTTCAGAGCAAGAAGGAACAGACATGTAATGCTTCTTCTTTTTTTTTGTCATAGCATGTGATGTTGTGGAGATGATATGGATCGTACTTCTTTTGTCTCATGATCTCAGGGGAGTCAACGAAAAGTCTAGTTCTCTCACTGATAACGAGTAATCCATACATCTGTCAAGACGAAACAGGAGGACACAACTCTTACACAAATCCGACAACAGAAAACGACTTGAAATAGGGATGTTCAGGGGCCGAGCGCTAGATCTATGTCCTAGAGCCACCTCTTGATCATGTGGAGGACCTGATTGACCCTGCTGAACAAAGGACTGGCAAACACCGAAGGGGATGAAAAATACATCGTGTGATGCACGCAGACACAGCAGATTAGGAAGGATCATTCTAAAGATCCGAAACGCAGCGACAGTTTTCAACACGAAGTTCGACTCATTTTGCTGAAAATGTCAAGAAACGAAGAAGGAAGGGACGTAATCATGGTTTTATTTTGTAGTGAACATTTGTATGAGCGAACCATGAAGATACATTCAACAAACATGGACTCTGGTTTTTTATGTGTCAGGAGTAACGTACACAAAAAGTAAGCAGCATCTATTCCTGCTATCATCCCAACAGAGATGAAGATGGTAACTAAAATCAATGTTACTATGAAAAATCGTTCACTATTACTTCCACATACAGAAGAGTTGCTTGACTTTCTGAAACTATCTCAACACAGCTTTCACCATTAGTACTTCCACACAGTGTTACTATGAAAAATCGTTCACCATTACTTCCACATAATCCTTGCAGCAGTTTCTAAGTTATGCAATTGAGGTCAATTCAAACCGCTTTGGTCAGCGGACTTTCTGAAAGTATGTTTACAAAAGACGACAGCCAATTCTCATGTCACTGTATCTGGACACCAATGCTTAAATGCTTTTGATTCTGAAGAGATGAATTGCGAAGCTGTCAGTAGTTCTGCTCTCATACTGCTCTACGGTGCTGATGCATCAAAATTTGTGTACCGCAACCCCTCAGCAGCTGAATTGGAAATGGCAAGGGAACATGAAAACAATAATATAAGTAGGCAGCATGTCATGGGTATTGGGGACAAAATAAAAAGAGGCATTCAGTTACAAGATCATCACTATTGGCTAACAAGTGGAAAAATCTGAATAATCTGCACCGGGGATCATATCAATTTAACTTTGAACAAACCACTACAAATGAGATTCCATTGTCTAACTTGGGATTCCATTTGTATAATTGCCAGTCGCTAACCATCCCTCTTGCTATGCAAGAGGAGGCTCGCAGGAGCAGTGTTTCTGTTTTGTCTGGTAGGACTACACACAGCAGGACTAGAAGAGCAGCCGCACAGCATACGCCGCCACCACCACCTCAGCCTCAGCCACCGACACCACCTATCGTGCAGCAGATGGTTCAGGCGGGGTGGGTCACACTAGGATTTGTGCCCGAGGTTACACCTGAGTATGCTTCTAGTTGGGACCAACCTGCCTATCAGTACATGATCAGGTGGGATAGTCCTCGAAACACGCACAACACACTTTGTTGTAAGGTCCTTTGTGATTTTACAATATACGATAAATCCCATCAACGAGGGATAACCTTGAAGTAAAAACCTCATCTTACATAGGATGGGATTAGGATGCGGCGGAACTTCTTCATCGATCTTTTAGCGCACGAAGCGAATGACTGGTGAACAAGTCTTCCTAGCATAATAAAATATTATCTTAGGGTTGTGAAAAGCAACACATTATTATATGGTTGATCAGAAGGGTAAGTATATGATATCACTTACCGTGGGGGTTATGGAAGCAAGCATGGCTTGACAACATGTGTTCAGTTAATTGGAAATAGTTTCAAAGGAATTGAAGATGTGATATTAGTGCTGCAACACCCACAACTGAGGGTAGGAAGCAGGACATAGTCAATGTCACCCATTGATATAATTTTTTAGGCAAAAATCCACTTGAAATAATCCCTTGAAGGCGCCCTTAAACTACCGTGCAATTGTGTTCAGTGTTAGACCATCTACCCAGAAAGAGATGTATCTAACTTAATAATTCATTGAACTTCGGTAGTTTAAGCAGCGGCCTAGATAATTGGCAATTGGTCATTGGCAACTGTGGCTGAAAGCACATGCATTATGCAAGTACGTGACCATTCAAGTAAATTCTGAATGCCATTGATGCTTAGTGCCGCTATATACTTTTTTTAGCAGCTAGAAAATTACTATGTGGGATGTAATGGTACTTAGCTACTATGTGGGATGTAATGGTACTTAGCAGGTAGTTCTTGTGGTTCTGAATTTGTTCACAAGAAGGTAGCCAGAAGGAAAAAGTTGTTAGGCTGTTAACACCCTAGCATTTTTATTCAGATGTTCCTGCAAATGTGAAGGTTTCTACAAGAGCAAAATAGATTCATGTAAATTGACAAATATAAGTGTGCAAATATCAGGTTAGCAAATAGTAATTGTAAAATTTTGTTGGAAATGATTACCATTTATATAGATGAAGTGCTTCTAAAATATCCCGAGGATCATTTTGTAGTTAAAAAACAGACACTAAAGCTAAATTAAGCACTCATGGAACTAACAGTATAACAATACCATTTTTTTTTGCAAAAGGAGCTGCAAAAGGAATGGCTTAGGGGTGTTTGTTTCTTTAGTCTCTCATAAAATTTCTGTCACATCGAATGTTTAGATACTAATTAGGAGTATTAAATGTAGACTAATTACAAAACCAATTGCATAGATGGAGACTAATTTGCAAGACGAATCTATTAAACCTAATTAGTTCATGATTTGACAATGTGATGCTACAGTAAACATGTGCTAATGATGGCTTAATTAGGCTTAATAGATTCGTCTCGTGAATTAGTCTCCATCTGTGTAATTAGTTTTATAATTAGCTCATATTTAGTCCTTCTAATTAGCCTCAAAATATTCGATGTGATATAAATTTTAGGAGATCCTAAAGATCAAACATCCCCTTATACCCCTTAGTTATGTTCCCCGTGGCAAATGGAACCTAGCCCGGTCTTTTCCCACATGTCTTTTCCCAAATCCCCATCGGGTGCACGCAGCAGGCTGTCAGTGAGCTCCCTCCCCTCCCAGTCCTTCCCTTTCCCCGGCCTCTCTCTCCCTCAGGCCCTTGCGCCCGGGGCAGCATGCCTCCGTTCCCTGACGCAGCAACAACGAGCGGCGCGGAGCAACACGCGGAAGGCCCCGTCGGGTGCGGCGCAGGTCTGCCAGCACCGAGCCCCCGGGGACGCCGCGGCACCAGCGATGTGGGCCCGCAAGCCGGCGCTCCTCCCTCTCAGGTACTCCCCTCTCTCTCTAGATCGGCCTGGTAGCAACCGAATCGGAAAGGAGACGAGCAGGTAGGCGGCGTCCGTGGCGGCGCGGGAAGGCCGTCGGTTGCTCCTCTCGCTCGCTCGGATGAGAGGCCGAGCGGGGGCTCCTAGATGTGGGAGGTGGAGCAGCAGCAGCACTGGGAAAAGAAGAAATTGAGGAAGGGATAACGAGACTGGAACCGGAAGGGGGGAGCCGCTGGCTTCGGTTCAGACGGCAGTGACGGCACCCACGGACGGCATCGCATGGGCCCACGAGGCAGAGGATGGGCTTACGGGGTGAGACCGGACGGTAGCCTACCGGCGCCAGACGAAAGTCGAGGCCAGCATCCGCGTGTCGCGGAACTTCTGCGTTGCGGACACGTAGGAGTTGGGAGTGCGGAGTGCCCGTGGACGGCTGGACCTGGACGGACTGTGTCACTGTGAGAAAACGTTTTGGTCTCTCCGTAGTAAGGCCCGTCGCTTCGGCTTATAAGACGTTGAAAAGTTGAAATGGCCGAGAGGAAAATACTATTTGGTGGCTGATAAGCTGGCTGAATAAGCTGAAGCGAACAGATCTTTTATTTTGTTATGGTTTTAGACGTTTTGTTTCGTAGAATGAACTGAATTTTGTTATGGTTTTAGACGTTTTGTTTCGTAGAATGAACTGAATTGTTTCTTATTACGGTCCGTAGCAAAGCACATGCATGGATAGCTCATTCTACAGGACATGAACAGATGGGTAGTCCTCGAAGCATACACAACATACTTATTCCATACTTATTCCTTTATGATTTTATAACATACGATAAATCTCATCAAACGAGGAATAATCTTGAAGTAAAAACTCATCTTTCGTAGGATGGGATTGGGATGCGGCGGAACTTCTTCATCGATCTTTTAGCGCACGAAGTGAATGACTGGAGAAAAACCTTCCTAACGTAATAAAATATTATGTTAGGCGCATCACAAGTAAAGAAATAAGATAGATAGGGTTGGCTTTTGGATGCCGTGTCGTACCAAATTTTATTTAATGGCATAGCTACGATTTTGGATGATATACTTACTCTTTTCACATGATTATTGTTGTAATGAATCCAATATATACTGCAATATAACTATTTTGTTGCCCATAGCACGTACGGTACGATCCTAATATCGTTTATATGTACGCTCTGGACCTGTGGTACTGCATATATCGTTTTACACGTGTTACATATACACTGTGGTACTGCATATATCGTGCTCTTAAAGTCTAAAGGTACTTGAATGTGATGGAAAACGCATGCATGTATTACATCAGAAATTTTGAACGGTTCGAATCTGTTCAGAGAGCGACATAAGCACAAAGAAGAAAAAAAAAGGATGGATCCAAAATTGAAACAGAAACTTGCCCAACAAAATGAAAAGTGGAACATATAAAAATTTCGGCTACACAAAGCAATATTTTTGTGCAGCACAATTCAAAACTTAAACAATTCCTATTGTGCTGAACGATCACATCATGCATACTGGTCGTCTACACTCATAAACAGAAGCGTGCACAGTACAGATGCAATCAAATTGTACTCCAGCTGAACTGATCCCTGCCTAATCTCAATCTCAATCTCTGTCTTTTCAGTTGTTTAATTTTGCGCTATCAGGTGGGGGGAAAAGACTAAAAAGAAGTGTAAATAAAACCAGAACTTGCAAATAGAGAATCGGCCAATATGAAGAGCAGTGCGGTACGCTCATCTTCTTCCTGTCCCTTTCCAATTATCCCCCACAAACGTCCCAGCAGAGATCTGCATGATTGGAGCAAACATATGCACCATCGAAACCTTAGCAGCCAGCTTGTGCTTCCTGCAGGAATAAGAATTCGGTTCCACATACGCGTCCACCATTATCCTTCTCAAGTTCATCTCAACCCAATTCGTGTCGCCTTTTGCTGATTCATTCCATCCAGCACCTAGCGCTCAGCTCCCTCGCTCTCTCTCTATATACGAACTCATCGCTACTAGTTCACTCATCTGTGCTTCCCTCCATCTCTTGATCGATTCGTCACCACACAATAACAAAACAAAGAAATCTATCGCGAGACTAGATAGCCAGCTACAAAGGGAGAGATCGAGGATGATCGCGTGGGGCGACGTGTACAAGGTGGTGGCGGCGATGGCGCCGCTCTACTTCGCGCTGGGGCTCGGTTACGGCTCGGTGCGGTGGTGTCGGCTCTTCACGCCGGAGCAGTGCGGCGCCATCAACACGCTGGTGGCCCACTTCTCGATGCCCTTCTTCACCTTCGACTTCCTGGCGCGCGCCAACCCCTACGCCATGGACCGCCGCGTCCTCGCCGCCGACGCCGCCTCCAAGGCGCTCACCATCGCCGCCGTGGCGTGCTGGTGGTGGTGGGCGCGCTGCTGCCGCTGCGGCGCCGGCGGCGCAAAGGACGCCGGCGCGCGGTCGTCGTGGTGCGTCACGGGGTTCTCCCTCGCCGCGTTCAACAACACGCTCGTCGTCGGCGTGCCGCTGCTCGACGCCATGTACGGCGCCTGGGCGCGGGACCTCGTCGTGCAGCTCGCCGTCGTGCAGGCGCTCGTGTGGGTCCCGCTGCTGCTGCTCGGCTTCGAGCTGCGGAAGGCCTGGGTCGTGCGCAATGGCATCGCGTCCGCAGCGGCCGGCGATGGCCAGGCCGCTGCTGGTGGAGGCCGCGTCGAGCCGGCCGTGTCGTCGCAGGCAAAGAAGGCATCGTCGCCGCCGCCGGCCGCGGAGAAGGGCGACGTCGAGATGAACGCGGCGGCGGAACCAGACGCGCCGCCGCCTGCCGGGATGATCCGACGGCTCTGGCCGATTGTGCGGACCGTGGGGCTGAAGCTGGCGGGGAACCCCAACGTGTACGCCAGCGTGCTCGGCGTGGTCTGGGCGTGCATCGCCTTCAGGTTGCAGAGCCGGTGCACAACTGACATGCCAAGTGTCACCAAAGCGTTGCTCATGCATGGCGTGCTGTGTGCCTGCAGGTGGGACCTCAGGATGCCGGGTGTCGTGTCGGAGTCGTTGCAGGTGATGTCCAGGACCGGCACGGGGATGAGCATGTTCAGCATGGGTCTGTTCATGGCGCAGCAGGAGAAGATCGTCGCGTGCGGCGCGGGCCTGGCGGCGCTGGGGATGGCGCTGCGGTTCGTCGCCGGCCCGCTCGCCACGCTGGCCGGCGCCGCCGCGTTCGGGCTCCGCAGCGACGTGATGCGCTTCGCCATCATACAGGTACCAGCCACTTTGTCTCATGCCATGACGAAACATGCATGCATGCTCTTTCTGTCCCAACGAAAAAAAAGGCGAACAAAGGCGCGAACAGGGCTCCACGTACTTTAGCAATAGCACGTCCAAGGCCTAAAGCCAGGCGGTGTACGTCTAGAAGTGTGTGCACCGAATTCATTGCGGCCGGCCGGTGCAAAGGCCGCGGGTGGCCACACGTACGCCACACCTCCTGGCCATCAGCTTGCGTAGTTCCTGATGTGGACCGAACTAAAATCCTTTTCAACGTAGTAGAATCTGAATCAGCTGAGCTGAGTGCGTACACAATAACACAAGTGTCAACGGGGCATGCATGCATGCATGCATGCCATATTTAATTTCAGAGGAGGCTATAGGAAGTTTTGCCTTTTTAATGAAACATGAAATTTTAAATTTAGCTGAAATTTTGTACCGGTTCTGAAGAATTTTAATCCTTTTAGATTCAGCTCAAAAGAATGAACGGTATTCTCTGCTTGCTCTGGTTATTGTCCATCTTTTCCTTTTTGTTTACTGAAAAGCTGACTGTTCATATCATCCATCGGCCTAGTGGAAGGCGAGCCGCTAGTGTTTAAGACCCTTCTTCCACGCCGCATGCCAGTGCTCGATCGTCTGGCCTCATCAGCTGGTTCTACAGTTTGTGCGAAGGTGGCCCACCTCCAAGGTTTCTGAGAGATGGTGGTTGGCGGGAAACGGTTGACTAATCCAAGGAAGTGGATGAAACCCTTCGTGAGCAGACTGTGTTAGGGGGTGTTTAGGAGACAGGGGCTAAACTTTAGTCCTGTCACATTGGATGTTTGATGCTAATTAGGACGACTAAATATGAGCTAATTACAAAACTAATAGCAGAACCCCTAGGCTAAATCGTGAGACGAATCTATTAAACCTAATTAATTCATCATTAGCGAATGGTTACTGTAGCACCACATTGTCAAATCGTGAACTAATTAGGCTTAATAGATTTGTCTCGCGATTTAGGTTGTGCAATTAGTTTTGTAATTAACCAATGTTCAATACTCCTAATCAGTGTCCAAACATCCGATGTGACAGGGACTAAATTTTAGCCCCTGTGTGCCAAACATCCCCTTAGTGTTCCATCCTTTGGTAACCCATAAATGTGTGTGCTGTGTTATTTCCTGATTTGCATTGTTTCCTAACAAGAATTCAATTGATCTAATGTTTGAGTCAAAATGGCACCGAGTCATCTAATGTATATGTGATGGTCTTTCTGAATGTGAGTAGGCAGTTAGGCACAGCTAAGCTACAATCCTACCCAAAGCAAATTCATCTACTTCCATGTGTAGAGGTTTTGCATTTTAGTGAGGACAACAAGATATTCAGGTTAATTGGATGCTAGGGTAAATATTGTTTGCCATTCGAATGATAAACATCATTATTCTGTGTGGCAGTAGGGTTCATTTTTTTTCTATGACATTATATGCTCATATAATTTTCGCTATCTGATCTACTAGGACCAGGTGTCTGTGAAAAATGCCTCTGTACTTTTTGCTCCTCACGAAGCTATGGCAGGCTGAGAGTTCAAGTGGAGAGGAGTCGAGGACCATGGGCTTATGCTATCTCGATCTCACTAGGTACGAAGAAGAGGATAACAACCTGGCGGCCAACACTATGGTCATAATCTCGATCTGCCAGGTATAAATGTAATAACTTTAAAATCACTAGATAATGTATATCGAGATAATTCATCAATTCCAATGCATCTTACTATTACTAATTGGAGGCTCCTTTTGAAGCCTTCAGGTGAACCCACCTAGGATTCCTAATTGGAGGCTCCTTTTGAAGCCTTCAGGTGAAGCCACCTAGGATTCCTAGGTAGACACTCTAGAAAAAGAGAGAAATCCTAGAAATTCTCACAAAAAAGCAAAACATCCGACCATCAATCGATAGATTCAAATCATCATAGCCATTTGATCTATTGTGTTTTCTAAAAAATTACCCACCTATACCATTATGAAAATAGCCTAAAGTAACCAACTAATCTATATATAAATTACCCACCTCTGCCATTATATAAAATAAATTAAAGTAACCCCCTAATCTTCATCAAAATTACCCACTTATGCCATTATAAATAATATTTAAAATAACCCCCTAATTTGCAACCGAATTGCCCACCACTTAACCCGTTAAATTTGCATCTATATTACCTACACATGCCATTATTAAAATAACATGATAACCCTACGTTTGAATCAAATAACCTTAATTAAAAATATACAACAATATATGATTCTAAATCGTCTATATCTTGCATTATTGGTATATGATATAATAATTAAGGTCTATATGCATTATGTGTGTCACCATTTATAAAGATTTAGAGGAAGTGATGAGAATATAGATTTCTACGTTAAAATTGTATCACAAACTTAGGGTTCATTAAACAAATTCAAGCGCATACCTACGATGCAAAGTGAAAAGTTAAAGATTATAAATGTGGATGGAAATATTATAGAGTAATTACTAACTAAAATCTATCACAATTGGATGAAGATAATAAATATATATATCAATATAAGTATTGTGTTCGAATATTTAACAAACGAGGGGTAGCTTATGGTAATATTTTTTAGCAATATAGTCTCAATTTTTTCCATTGGAGACTCCACATTAGTTCCCACTAGACAAGCTAGAAAAAAGAGACAAATTCTTATAAAAATCAAAATATCAAACACCAATCCTGTAAACTCTAATAATCATATCTATTGATCTATTATATTTTCTAAAAAGTTACCTACCACTATCATTGTGAAAATATTCAAAAATTAACCTCTAAACCTATACCTAAATTACCGAGCTCAGCTATTATAAAAAATAATCTAAAGTAACCCCATAATTTTCATCCAATTTACTAATACATATCATTATAAAGCATAGCTTAAAATATCATTCTAAAATTTTATCTATATTACCTATGTATGTTGTTATTAAAAATAACCTAAATTAAATATCTAAATCTTAATCTAATTATCTTCATGTGCATCATACAGAAATTTCAAAAAGTAAACTAATATATGATTCTAAATTACTTATTTATGTCATTGTTAATATAAAAATACTAAGTTAAAGTATATACACATGATGAGTGTCACTATTTAGACTATTTATACATGTACATGAGGAATCGATGAAAAATATTGATTTGTATGCTAAACATAATGTATGGAGGATTGGAGGTGTGATACAAAATGGAAAAAGTATGAATATGGATGAAAAAGTGCATAGCGTAATTATTAATTAAAAATCAATCACAACTGGACAAAGATAGGTACATATCTATATAAGTATTATGTTGACATATTGAAAAAATTAGAGAGTAGTAGGTAATCAATTTTGATTATTAGTTAGGAGTTTAATTTCTAAATAATTTTCAAATACAATAGCTTCTAAAAATATTAGCCCGTGCGGGAGCACGGGTTGATGGACTAGTATATCACAATTGACTTGTCACTGCATGCCTTAAATATGTTGCACACCCTGAAAGTTTCAGATTGACTCATGGTTTGGTATTCTGGGGGATCCAATGTAGTGAATTGTGGAAATGTGCCTTTTTGGAAATCCAATGTAGTGAATTGCGCGTCGAATCTCAATTGAAACAGCATTGCCTGCTGAAAGAACTTTCAGTTATAGCATATGTTTCTATGATTCTTGACTTAAGATATGCGACATCATTTATTTAGTGAAGCTCGATGGTGGGCTGTTTAAAGGCTTAATTTCCCAGCACTGGTTTTTTGTGGGTGCTGTACGTGTTGGGTTTTGCTCAATTTTCGGGGAATTCATGTGAACAATGGTGACGATTGAGGTAAGGAATCTGCATGCCAAACCCTGTCCCATCCATAAATCTGCAGCGCTTCGTCACTGAATTCTGCATAGGTTTCTACCGCTGCTAATGGCATCGATCGTGGATTCCTGATTTGAATGTAGGTAAAAGAAGTTTGTAACTTTGAATATATTTATTTATTTCGAAGTGCAAATCGGTCGTTTGCATATTGGTAAAACAGTGGATATTACATAGACGTGAGATACCCAAAAGGCTCAATATGTTTGTACTCAACAATAGGTCACATTGTCTGCTCTCTACAGTTGGATCTCTCACCAGTGGCGGATCTAGAAACGGGCTCCGCCCTGGGCTAATTAATATAAGACTTAAAATCTTACTAGCCATATACTACTAGATATAACATATTTTTCAAAGAGCACAAATAATTATATAATTCTCTAGATTTCAGTGTTGAACCAATAGACTCAAACAATACATAGAACATTGAAGGTAGAAAAGTACCAAATTAAGAGTCTTCCATGACAAAAAAGAACCATACATGTCGTCATGAATTAACACCACTTCCACTTGTTCCGACGTCCTCAATTCTACATAAATTTTTTAACATCTCAGCCCTATATTCATTATCATTACTTTGCATAGAAATAGCATAAATAGACTAGCAGTCATGTAAAAGGGTAGCAGACTAGTAGTCATGGAGCAATTTCAAAAGAAAAATGGCATACCGGAGCAATTTCAAAAGAAAATGGCATACCGGAGCAATTTCAGCAGGGGCTGGGCCGCCAGCGTGGCCTGGGGGTGCCAAGCGTGGGCATGCCGCGCGCAGCCGGCGGGGCGGCGGCCAGCGGGGGCCCGGGGGGTGAGTCGGCGACGGCCGACGGGCCAATGACGACTCGGCAAGCACCTAGCGGCGCGTGGCCTGCCGGCGGGGGTGCGGCCGCGCGGGGCCGCGGGTGGCAGCGCGCGGGCAGTCGGCAAGCGCTGGCTCCCTGCCGATGGGGGCGCGGTGTGCGGCTGATGCCTGACAGCCGACGGCGAGCTGGGGACGCGCACGCGCCGACGCGGGGCCTGGGCAGCGGCCGACGGGCGTTGGCTCCTGCAGACGGGAGGCGGAGAGTCGGGGGTGGGCGCACAGGGGACGGGTCACGGGAGCAGAGTAGGCAGGCAGCGCTAGGGCGACGGGAGTTGCTGGGCCGCTTGGGCGCCTGGGCCAACTTCTCTTTGGGGTGGGCTAATGGGCTAGAAAGCCTTTTTATGCTATTTTTTGAAGGACTTTCCCACTGCTCTTGGGCCTCGCCCCGGGCTGGTTGCAGCCCGGGCAGCCCGGGGCCCAGATCCGCCGCTGTCTCTCACCAACACTGCTGAGATTCATGTGGTGATGGAAAGCCATGCGCTGTCTTCTTCTTTGCATATGAAATGTTGCTTTTACTCTGATATTATCTGTTTCAAGTTCTATTGTTTTTAGAGTAACTTGAAACTTTAACAAACTTTAACAATATAGTTTGGTCCTAAATATAAGCCTCACTAACGCAGCAAGGATCGTCGGATTTATAAGCCCGGCAGTCCACCAGGAGTTACCCAAGTGGTTGATTTGTAGGCGAGGACGATTGCAAAACCAAGAACACGAAGGTAATCACGAGAACACGAAGGAGACGTGAGGATTTTAGACAGGTTCGATCCTTCGGAGAGTAATACCCTACGTCCTATATGTTGAATTGTATTGCTCGGGATTGATTATGGGATACCTTCGGGGGTGCCCTTGGCCGCCTTATATAAGCTGATGATCAAGAGTTATTAATCGGTTTGAATCTAATCTACTCGGTAGTTACATGGAAAGTAATCTGAGTCAGACTACAATACGTGTTCCGCAACATCCGAGTAGTTCTGGACTGTCTTGTTATCTTGACATGTGTTCCAAGTAACTTCATGTCCTCGGCCCGCACGCCTTGGTTGGGCGGGCCCACCTGTCAGGTCCAGCCAGTATCTTGGTTGGTGGGGACCCATGGGGTACCCATATTCCTCAAGGATATGTTCATAACTTCAGATTACATTTTTATTTTTCAATAAAGTTTTCGATTTTGTCAAATTGATAGAATGTTGTTTGCATAGCATTTCTGCTTATTGAAACTTCATATTTCTGTCAAAGATCGCACCGGATGGGAAAGGTTGCTGAAATAGGTACTCTGATACCCTCTGTTGTCGACTACATCTTAGAAGTGACTTAAAAGGCTGTTTACAGTGTGGTACGTCATTTACCTTTGTTGTCACTATGTATGTGTGTACGTGCATTGCTACAGGAGCTGAAAAATTTTCCATGCTATGTGCTATGCTCATTTTGACATTATTAATGTAAAAGTTGATACTTATGAATCTTGGTGAGCCATAAAATAGTATGTTGTTAATGTTAGCACCATGTTTTTCATGTTAGAAATTTTTCATAGCCCGTAGCAACGCACGGGTACGATCCTAGTGTACACATAAAGCAAGGGGTAGTTTTGCCATTTCACAAAACTAATAGATGGAAAAAGGGTAACAAAATCATTAAAGAGGTAAAATGTCAAGTAAATCAATGTATCAACGATTTGAGTGCCAAATTTGCGAAGTCCATCTTTGTAGTATCAAATGTGCGAAGCTATGGGTGTCAAAAATCCAAATTTCTCGTTGCTGAGATTATTGCCGGCAGTGCCTACTTGGGCGGTGGCGCGCGCCGTGGCGGCTTCGGTGTCCGTCCACGTGCTGGAAGCCTGGAAGTGGGCGACGGTGGGAGGCCTTGGCCTCCTCGCCTCCTAGGTGGGTATAGAGCCGACACGTCGGCGTCGGCAATGTCTGCTTGTTCCTCGATTAGGGGAGGATATGTGGTACACCCCTCAGTCAATTGGCCAAAGATCGATGTCTCTAGCGCATTCACAACGCTTCCTTCCATTCCAATTTCTATCAACCAGAATGCCAGATCCCCCTGCCACCGGTCGTGACATACCTGTAGTGCAGCATTTCACCGAGCACCGTACCGGCATCTTCTGCGGGCGGTGGATGTGGCGATTCTCAGGGACAACCCCGCCGGAGGCTAAGCGGGTGTGGAATCTCTTCACGAACTTGTCTCGGGTCCGCCACTGCTGGAGCTCATCATACCCTATTTTTTTTGTTTTTTTGACCCTTTTTTGAAAGTTTTTTCACAAATACGCCCCTGAGGTATGCTTTCAAAATCTGGACCCTTAGCTCGGCGCCATCGTTGGTGGCACCGAGCTTACAAGTCTCGGCACCAACTGGTTTGGCACCTAGGTCGGGGCCACGTTGGCGGCGTGGGCGCTGACCTGGCAGGCAGCCGGTGCTGAGGTAGCTTACAGAGGGGCCCAATTCCTTTCGTATCTCTCTCACTTTCTCTCCTCCCTGCCCGTCCACCGCTCATCCCCGCCCGGCCATCGGTGCCTTGTCGCCCCTGGTCGCCCGCGCTCCTCCCTGCCCACTAGCCGCTCCTCCCAGCTCCTGGGTGCTAGGCGCTGCCGCCGTCCCTCCGCCTGGGCGCAGGGCACCGCCCCAACCCACCTCCGCGCCGCCTCCTTTCCACTCGAGCAAGGTAGTTAAGTTTCTTCTTAGTTAACAATAGTTAGTTAGTGTAATATTGATTTACATAGGTACATAGATATTTAGATAGATGGTTAGATAGATTGATACTTAGGTAGATGATTTGATTGATAGAAAGATATTTAGATTGATAGGGCTATTGATGGATCCTTTACATAGTTAGATATATAGTTAGTTACATAGTTATATAGTTAGTAAGATAGTTAGTTAAATAGTTATATACTTAGTTACATAGTTAGTTAGATAGTTACTTAACATAGTTAGTTAGTAGTATTTAGTAGTGAATTGATAGTATCTATTTAGTTAGTTATTACATACTAGAGATCTTGTACTTAGTGTGCTTCATTTATATTGGACTAAAGGAATTGTGCTTCATTTATATTACATACTAGGATGTGTATGAACTAGATGGACAACCTAGTAAGCATATATCATGGAGGCATCATGGAAAGAGATCACTATGGATATGTTAAGTTTGTTAAAATGCAAAGCATGCCTGTGTTATTCAATGAGAAGCCTTCATTTAGTGAGTTGGTTGCAAGGGCTCGGGAGGAGCTACATTGCCATGGAGATGATAGTATCGCAGTGGAGGGTGTATTTCACCTAGGTTTCCCTCCCAACATCCTAAGGAAGATGATCCCAATTGGGTGTGCAAACCAATGGGAGAACTATGTGAGATCGGCTATGAAGTGCCAGTTCCAAAGTTTGGACGTGGTTGTGCGTCGGGTGTTAGTTGATCCCATCCCTCATAGGTTTTCCCCACTAATGGGTCATCAGGCACACTTCGACCCTCCCGTCCCAGAACCTGATATGGATGTGGAGGTTGCACCTATAGTTCCCCATGCTCAATCTGCCCCCAATGAGCTAGTTGGAGATGCTAGTCAGACTCATGATGTTGTGACAGATCCTCCTCATGAGATCCCTTGGACACAGAATCATCCAAGTAAGTATCTTATCCGCATGGTTATTGGAAGCTTACCCCCTTCCTTACATCCATTTTTTTCATTCTTTTCTCATTTTTCTACTTATGTTGCAGGAGACAATCCTGACAATGTGAATGTGCCCCCTGTTGCTGTGCAAGTGCACTATGGAGATGGATTTTGTGGCTCCAATAGTGTTGAAATTATGAATGATTTGGAGGCATATGAGATGGGAATGGCTCTTGACTCCGATGATGATCGTCCTGTTGGAGAGCTGATAGAGAGTGATGTTGAGATGCTGAGGCATATCTTTCCCGGCCGCCGTGATCCAAGAGTTCACGAGTTCTGCGATCTTGCTCATTCCGATCAGACGTGTGCAGAAGGACATGATGATGAGCTCCTAAAAGCTCCTGATGTCGGCCCTAACATAGTAATTGCGAAGGGTAGGGTATTCAAGGACCTTCCTGCATTGAAGAGGTGGTTGCAGGCATTTGCAGTGATACGAAAGAGACCTTACAAGGTCTTGCATTCATATGCGGAGCGCTGTTACACAGTTGTGTGTGACAAGGAACGCTGCCCATGGAGGGTTTGTGCAAGGAAGCAAAAAGTCATCGAAAAGTGGAAGATCACAAAAGTTGTCGGGCCACACAATTGTGCTGACCATGTGCTGACACTAAAGCATCGGCAGTTGACATCTACCCTCATTGCCAAGCGGCTGATGGGAATATTGAAGGGAGAACCCAACATGAAGGTTAGGACAATTATCAGGACCGTTGAGGCATTGTATGGAGGTTATGTGATAACTTATGGTAAAGCTTGGAGGGCTAAGCAACGAGCGTGGAAGATGATATATGGGGACTGGGAGGATGGGTATGAGCAGCTGCCAGTACTTTTCAATGCAATCAAAGTGGTGAATCCAGGCATGCATTATGAGTACATCCCAAAACCAAATGCATAGAAGGATGGGAGGCAGATATTCTTCCGTGCTTTCTGGTGCTTCCCTCAGTGTGTTGAGGCCTTTAGGCACTGTCGTCCCGTCTTCTCCATTAATGGTACGTTCTTGATTGGCAAATATCAGGGCACACTTCTTATGTCTTATCCTGTGACACGAACAACAAGTTGGTTCCTTTGGCATTTGCTTTGGTTGAGAAAGAGAACAATGACAGTTGGGGATGGTTTTTGAGGCTAGTATGGATACATGTGGTTGGGTCTGGCAGGGAGGTTGGCGTCATATCTTATAGGCACTAGGGCATACTTAATGCCGTGCAAGAGCAGATAGAGGGGTATGCACCTTTGCACCATCGTTGGTGTATTCGACACCTTGCCAAGAATCTACTCCAGAAGGATGGTGTGAAGGATAACTTTGATCTGTTCCAGGAGGCTGCTCGACAGCTTGAGGACAAGTACTTATAGAAAAATTTAGAGCAGGTCAGAACCGCATCAAATGTAGAAGGTAGACAATGGCTCACAGGTTTGATGAGGGATTTGGAGAAATGTACAAGAGCTCACGACATCGGTGGATGGAGGTACGAGTTTCAGTGCAGCAACATGACGGGGTCATTCAATAAGTTGCTATTGGGGATACATGGTATGCCCGTGAATGCAATCGTTTAATTCACCTTCTACAAACTTGTTGCCTGGTTCAACGATAGGCTCCATTCTCAACTGGCGTTGACTTACACTAGTAAGTGTTTTGCTATTTCAATTGTCTCGTGATGGTAAGTTATAGGACTATGGGCAAGTTATAACATCTTACGTGACGTGTAGGTTGGATTGTAAGAATAACAGGAAGGTTTTTGATTGGGAGAAGCACCACCATGACTACATTGAACAATGGGAGCAATTGCACGACAACGTGGATGAGAACAACGAGCCGCACACAAACCGTGAGTACAGGCACTACCAAGCTTGGTACCAAGGTGCGACACGTTGCAGGCTGAGGCTACAATGGACAGAAGATGACTACGCCGACATCGAGTCCTTCGACGATGAAGACACGGCGTACGACCAAACTACTCGTGTAGGAAGGTAGGTGGAGGCAGGACCAATCTTGGATGGAGTGGTAAGTCAATTGCTTTATTTTTCTATGTTAAGTTGCATAAGATACATAATGCTATTCAGGGAACCTAAATATTTGTGGTGTGCTTTTGTGTTTTCTGGTAAACTACTGAAGATGCTAAAATCCCTTCCAGCACCACTTTGAGGCCTGCAGCATTTTCCTTAGCTAAATGAATCTTATATGGTCATTTCATGTGAATTCTCTGCCAAAGCTTAGCAATTTTTAAGCAGCTCACATCCAGAAGGCATATATAAGATATGGCAAATTGTATCATCCAGAATTGGTTAAGATGCCAAGCATCTAATTATTATCACATCCAGAATTCATAATTGCCTATGCCAAGCTCTGGGTGAACAAAGTTCAGACTGCCTCCTTCCTTGGCTAACAGTTCCCCTATTGTAAGGGGAGTTTGTTTGTCCATGTTCATATTTCTGTCCCTCTTAAGCTGTGCCTTAGCCCAAGCAGATCTTTATACAAGTAAACAGTTTGGCTCTTAAATTAAGCATCACCATCGATGATTCTGTTTGTGGGTTTGAAAAAAACTGATATACATGTAGGGTACTAGTGGACAACGCAAAACATTGAACTTTAGAAATTTTAGCTAGTGCGAGGGTACATACATGCAGATGAACTCTAGAAGTATCATTGCATTTTTTTTTTCAAGATAGAGCACACATATTTTGAAATATGGTGGCGCATAAGTTCCACATGTGATTGAATTAGCTTTGCACATCATTATTGCTACCAGTTTGTCATAAACTTAAGTCAACTTGTACTTCTATATTCATTTACATACATGGATTGAAATTGTTAATGCATGGAGTGAGTGCAGCACTCAGTCATTGTTTCATAAATAAACACACTATTATTCACAGGTCTTTGATTGCTTTATGTGTATCAGTTTGCACTGCTTTTTCTTCTATCTGTATCAATTCTGATTTTATTTAATTAACCGTTGAACTATTCTTGCTGTGGAAGTGCTCAACTGAAAACACAACTAGATGCCTCCATCTTTCTGTTATTAACAAGTAAAGCACAAATTATTTACTGTTGATGGAACAACAATAATAGTTATAATAGTGTTTATCATGATCTTTTTGGCACAAATAATGTTTATCATGCTGTGACTGTTGTCCAAGGGCACGATAATTTTTTATCATGGGCAATAATATTGCAATAGCTTTGTTTATGTTTATGTTTGGCTGTGGAGGAGGCAACACACCACCACAATCTTACTGAGAACTTTGTTGTAGGGCAATACCCTCAAATGCTCGGTTGAAGACATTGAGCGCTTTCGTCCGAGTCAGGGATGACGACACGCGTACCTTCCTAGATGTACGATTCAAAATATTCTTTCAAATATTCTTTGAGTTAACATAATTTTGTACAACAGAGACTGTCATGTCGGCTACACCGTGCGGCTGCTCGTTGTGGTTGTAGGACAGCCACGACACGAGACGTGCACGTTCCTTCCCCAAGCAGAGGAGGCTTAGGTTCGTCTAGTCAAGCACCTACAAAGTCCATAGGCATTGCGTACAAGGACAAGGACGACGACGAGGTGGACCAGAGGCACGAGGAGCTTGGCCCATCTCAGCTCAGGACGCTCCCTTGACTCAGCCTACACAGCTTTCAGGTACTAGGCGACGTCGTCCACCTGACCCTTACACTCCAGGCACCGACACTCTTGGTCACAAGGGTAAGGGGTAAAACTAGGAGGCAATGAGGATTTGTGGTAGATGTTATTGTGTACTATTATGGACTTTGTGGACTTTCATTATGAACTATTGTGGACTGTATGGACTATTATTATCGACTATGAACTGCTATGGACTATAATTATGGACCGTGTGGACTATTAATATGCTCATGTATATGGTTTCAGATGAAGATGAATGTGGCATATATTTGTATGTTTGAACATGTTATATTGAGGTTAAATATTCATCTCATATTTGTGTATGGATTGCATCAAAAAATAGAGAAAATTTTGCCGAAATTTTCTACCTAAGCTACGTGTTAATCAGCGCCATCAGTTTTTCCGATTCATTAAGTAATCAATTTACAGGGTCCAAACGCAGTTAGTAAAATAATGTAGCATTTACAGTGATTTGTCATGTCACCGTCGAATAGACTTTTCAGTGTGGGAGGGGTCTTTTGAGGAACCAGTGTATCCCCCCGAGAGCAAGAGTGAAGATTGGCCAAAATGCATGCATGGTGAGGACTGCTTAGTGCAGATGTTCACCGAGGGGATCGACGGAGGTCGTCGCTTCTTCAAATGCCCGCGAGCATGGTAATTCCTATTACATTTGTTTGTTAAATATGTTTCTCGAATATCCTTACAACTCACAGGACATGCTTATTGTAGTCTTCCGAGTCCGAAGAAAATTGTGGGTTCACTAGGTGGGTCGATCCTCGACCAATTTATCCGCATCATCAATACGTGACCTAATCATACCCATACTATACTTAAAGTGTGTTACATGATAACACAATAAAAAGTCTAACAGTAGATAATATTGTTCATGAATAAATCATAGAACTAGCAAGTAATGTAGACTACTAAGTGCAACGAGACCACTTTCCCTTCCTCAGGGTATCGGGATTCTTCTCCATCGCTACTTTCGCTCGGCGTGCACGCTCAAGCTTCTTCTCCCTCTCCTCCCTGTACGCAGCAACACGCCTCCTTTCCTCCTCTTCCTTGTGCTCCTTTTCTGCAGCCTCCTCTCTGCATCTCTTCTCTATCATCTCCTTATCCTCTGCTTCCTACCGCAACAGGTTCTGCATCAATTCCTTGTCTTTAGGCTTGATCTCAGTATCGATCCACTGCTCAAAATCACAAAGCGGTGGAGGGGTCTGCAACAAATGTAATTGTTACAAAACAAAAAAATCATGCAAGATATCATATAACACAAAATAATTATTACACAACATCAATTCCTCACCATCTTGTTAATGCGGTGCTGACGAAGTGTAGGCTCAAATGCAAAATTGGAACACATTTAATACCTCTTCCTAAATGTGTCCTCTTCACCGGACTTGGCTACCTTGCAAGGATCGCCGTAAAAGTATATGGGCACTGGAACACCACTAGGTAGAAACTATTTCCTGTCATCCGGCCATAACTAAATTTTAGCCATTTTTGTGGTAAGAACTGAAAGCAATTAACATTAAACCCTACACTTAGGGTTTCCCATTTGATCCACAACAATGAACTCATAACATAACAACTACGGTTACCTTGGTTTCCTAGCTTTTCCACGTCTTGGCATCCTACAGCTGTATAATATAAATATTAAAATTGCATGAAACCCTAAATTGAAAAATTCGACTAATATATACCAAATTGATGTGAAAAAAAACTAGGAGGAAGCGATGATACCTTACTCTCGAAGATCTACGGATCAAATTAAAGTTTCCAAGGTCCAATATGTCGATTTGTGAGGTAGGGTGAAGTGAGGAGAGAAAAAACCTGAGGGGGAGGTGAAAGAAGAGGAAGAAGGCTCGGGCAGGAAGGGTGGGCGCTAGGTTAAAACAGCCAGCTCGGCGCCATAGATCTTGGCACCGAGAACGGTGCCAATAACCACGACGCCAAGCTCGACACCAAGCTGCCTGGCAGGTCAGCGCCCATGCCGCCAACGTGGCCCCGACCTAGGCACCAAACCTTTTGGCGCCGAGCTAAGGGTCCAGATTTTGAAAGCATACCTCCATAGACATATTTGTGAAAAACTTTCAAAAAAAGGGTAAAAAAATAAAAAAAAAGTTGGTCACCATGCCCACCACCACCGGCCGGTGCGAGCTCAAGTCCCGCGGCGAATGGCGCCGCACACGCGGCTTTGGCGGTGATTCTGATGCCCGTGGGATTGGTGGGTCATACGTATGTGGCTACGCACTTCTAGTGGGGGTGCTAGATGACTGTGGCGGCTGCCGGCGCGCTGGACGGGCGGGAGCCGGGAGGACGACCCGATCTGAGCCAGGGAGATATATGACAATTGTAGGGGGCATTCTGCAAATATTTAGATCACCATAAATAATCACGATCCAAAGTGGGGGTTAATTGAAAATATCAGGGGGTATATTTGAAAATAATCGGATCGCGATCCGGATTTTTGCATTACTTCCCGATCGCCATCAGTTCCTCCGCTGCTGCTCGCCGGAGCTCCGCCTCACGCCGGGCGTCCCTTCCCTTGGACGCCTCTTCTTCCTCTTGCTCCTGCCTCTCTCGCAGCAGCCCTTGCTTGCGTGGGGCAAAGGGTTTCCATAGCTCCAAGGGGCGGTCGTTGCCCGGACTGAGCAAACGCCGCGCGCGGCTCTCCTTTGCGGCGGCGGCGCACTCCGGCCGTGCACTCATCGCTTCCAAATGCCTGCGTGAAATCGCCGACGGCGTGGTCCACCATGTTTCGGTAGACGCAGTTGGCCGGTTGCTGTCCGCTCACCTCATGCAAAGTGCAGTTTCAGGCTTGTAGGGCCATCTCAAGTTCAGAACAATAAGCTGGAAAAGGAAGAAGAGCAGCAGCAGTCAGAGTTCTTGAGCTAAAAAACAAAATCTTTGCCGAATTGTAATAGAATAAGTACCAGATGTTTGAGTAAGTAATTGAATATTTTTTTTGAAAGACAGAAATTGAATAATAAGGAAGGAAAATATGAAGATTGGACTTGATTGTCACTGCAGGCATAGAGAAGCCCACTTGTGTTCTGCTGAACCCATTGTTCAGAAGGTTAGAAAAGCGTCAACCATCAGCAGCTGCTAGGCAGGCCATCCAAAGAAGTACTCCCTGTCCCATCCCAAGAATTGTGGCAAGCTCAGCCTACCAAGAAATATGTTATTTCCCATCCTTCACTACTGTTGCATCGTAAAATTGCAACGATTTGATGCAAATGCTATCCTTCATGCTCCCTTGATTTTTTTTGTTTTGTTTTTTGAAAGGAGACCCCTTTGAAGTTTACTTGTGCTGTTAACAATTCCTAGGCAGAGTACTGACCAAGTTTTGGTCTTTTGCAGTAACTTTAAAGTTGATTATAAGTATGAGGAGCAGGCATCCATTGTCTACAAAACGTTACCCGTTGACAAGGAGGTAAATAAGCACTGCAACTTGTTAACCGAATTCATCTGCCTTCATGAACTCCTCGAATTGGTTTTTTTTTCAAAACTAATCCGGCAGGAGAGCTGCCAAAGGTAGACCGGACGAAAACATAAAAAATGAAAAAACGCAAACACCGACAGGTTAGAGTCATCAACGCATACCGCACCACGCCCTCACACACAAATCAACTCTACCACACATCGGTTGGTTGAATTGGGATTCAACACGCGCCGAACTCAACTCTTCTCAACACCTCAGCAACAGAACTGAAGTCTTACCACAGTCCCTACCACCATACACACGGTCAAGAAGTCATCGAAACCTCCTAGCATAACCTAGCGTTGACGTTGAATTGAGAAGCAGACTGCACCGCACCAAGAAGGCCACTGCCATTCAGGACCTTCCGCCGTAGTGCCACTATAACATCACTCTCCACCTGACAGGGTGATAACACCGAATCCGGACCTCTCGCAGGTTGCCTCGTAGTCGCCGCCACGATAACACAACGCGCGGGACCTCACCACATCCGCCATTGAACTCTGCCTCTCTCTCGTCACCTCGAAGAGACATCGCACGGGGGCCTCGCCACCCCCACCGCAGTACTCCACGTCACGGATCCATTTCTTTTGTCGTCAGAATGTTTGAGCGATATCACCGCTCCTCAAGATCTTCATTGATCAGCCAGGCCGCCGCAGTGTGTCGACCTCGCCTCGTTGCTTCACCCTCGCACATAGCATTCTCCGTCATGTCAGTAAGCTAAAGAAGTCGCTTGCGCCGTGTTCCGACGATGTACCGCACCGGATAGCCTAGCCAAGCTGAGCAAACCGCCGTGGTCCGCTGCAAGCTTAGTCGTCCCACACTGCTGTTGCCGCAAGCGCCATCCTCCGACGCAGTCTACACCACACTGATCGCTGCCAAGCAACATCAGCCACCGCGGTCCGCTACAAGTAGCCAAATCTAACAACCATGCAACAACCCCTGGCCACCACCATCACTTCGATCGCCTACACATGGGCTCAGCAACACCCATTCAGCTCACCAAGTGGCGGGGTTGCCACCATCGACTGTGGCCTCCCATGACAATGGTTCAGCAATGCCACGAACCAAGTTGGATCTCAAGAGACGACGCCTCCAAGGAGGGCACGACACCAATGGCGGCGCCATCGCTCGTCCAGGATCTGCAGCAGGGTCGTAATTCCAACATGATGCCCCCAACAGGGAAGACGACGTCCTAGGGTGCCGCCGTCATGTCCACCAGCACGAAGGCTGGTGAGGATTTTCGCTCGGAGCAATACAACCCCTCGCTGCACGTACATGGTTCGGCACTCCCGGACCATCGCTACGGCAACCCAGCTGAGGCGACGCCGCCACTGTGCCTCCACTCGCCATGCCGTCGTACCTCCACATCCGTTTCTGTCGCCACCCTCCACCGCTGCCCACGCACAGCGCCCTCCACCGCCTGCACCTCCTTGCCGACGCCACACGTCCACTTGCTGTTCCACCGCCACATGGCTTGCAGCGCGCTCCTCCCGTCCGCCGCGCACTCTCCCGTCCGCCGCGCACTCTCCCGGCCACCCTCCTCCCGTCCGCCGCGTACTCTCCCGGCCACCGCGCTCTCCCGGCCACCCTCCTCCCGGCCGCCGCGCGCTCCACCAAGCTGCCACGCTCCTCTTCCGGCTGCCGTTCCTCCGTTGCCCGCGCCGGCTGCCCGGCCTTCATCCGCGTGCCACCCACCGAGAGTCCGCCGTGCCAGGCCCCCAGGAGTCACCAACACGAAGTCTGGCGTCCGCCACCCTGCTCGGGGCATGAGATGGTCACCCGTGCCTGACACGCGAGTTGCTGTGCACGTGCCTCTCGCGGCGGCTGGGAACACCGCCTCTGTTGTGCCGGTTCACGTGCGATGAGGAGAGGACGTCGAAGAGGAGTTCCGGAAGCTCGCCGGGGAGTGCTCTGCCTCGATGACATTGGCAGCCGTGGTGCGCCTGGAGGACGAGCTCGTCGGCGACGCGCGCGAGGAAGACGTCCACAGCAAGCTGCCGCACATCGACAGCTCCATGGCCGCAAGCCGCCGCCGCCGCCGCCTGCTCCCCTTCCATCGCCACCTGCTCGCGCCGGGATGGGCCAGGGGCGGCGGATCCAGGGGTGGGAAGGCCGGATTCGCCCACGGCAGGGTCGGATCCGAGCCGCCGGCGCTCCGGCGCGCCGCCCGGCACCTTGCGCGGTCCCACCCCGGCGTCGTCCTCGGGGTCTGCCGGTCTGCCCCGCCGCCGCCTTCCGCGGGAGCTGGCCGGGCTTCCGGCGACCCCCTCCAGCGGTGGCGAGGTGGGCAAGAGAGGCGGTGGGGGAGGTCGGACGGCGGCGAGAGGCGCCGTCCGTAGGGCGACACAGGGGGCCTTCTGCGATTTTTTTTTCCTCGAATTGTTTTATTTGTCCACAATTTGGTTCTCTGTTGCCAATAACCTTCAGCTTTGTATTGCAGTTGCAACCTGACAAGGTCAAGGGAGAAGACTGCTTCTAGTGGCAACCTGACAGCTATCTTTACATGGCTGCGTGACGTTCTAATGTTGAACTCGACTGATTTAGTCACTTTGAAGTGGCAGAGGCCCTGTTTTCGCGAGCATCATTGAGCGCATTTGTAGACCTTATGGTGCTCGATCATGGGCAAGCTTGTCGAAGGGTATGATTTGATCAATTCTTGATGAAACGACCAAATGATGCAGAACCCGTCAGCATTCAGACTGTCTGCTTCTGTTATTTGCTCCACAGTTGTCAAGGCATAACCTACACAAATGCTGATATATCAAAAGCCAATGACGCTGAAGCCCTTTTTGTATCGCCAAATATCGTTGCATATTGGTATGAAAATGCATTTACAGGCTCGTGCAACATGATCGCCCGTCCGTGAGAGCGGCCGGCGGAAGCGCATCATCAGCGTCGGCGTCGTGGTCTCGTGGAGGTGGACCTGGGCAGGGAGTCGGCACGCCCCGTCACATGGAGTACGAACTCGGCGGCGTCGGGCAGGCGGCGCGCGATCTCGGAGTGTTTCCCCGGGGAGCTTAGCCCACGCCGGCGGCGACGGGCCATCGTCGTCCATGGCTGCGGCCGGCGAGTCGACGGAGATGGCCAAGCTAGAACGGCATAACCCACGACGGGCGGTGATTCTGGCCGGCGCTACCTTTTTGGGCGGTGGCGCGCGCCGCGGCACACGAGAGCTCAGCCCGTCGTGGACTGGAAGCTCGCGTCGCGGGGAAGGCGTGTCCGATGGGCGGCGCCATTGGCGATTTGGCGTGACGGCCACCGCCGGACAGCTCTCGATTGAAGACGCCGCGGTGGCGCGGTTTGACGCCAGGACGCGGGCGGACGGATAACGGATTCGATGGTGCGGCCGCATGAGCAGCGCCGGATCTCACGCCACTTACGGAGTGCCTCGGGGTCAATCAGCCGGTTTACCGGCGGCGAGCGGCCACCGGCTGGCGCGCGCGGTCAAGTCCAGTAAGCATTGCCTAAACCTGAATTGAGACCTGAATTTGAACTACAACTACGAACTGACAAACCCGAACCTGACCTACCCAACACCAAGCTAGCATGCACCAATTGTTTCATTACAAGACTGCTCTCCTTCAGTTGATTTGCTAATTCAACACACCACCTCAATGGCTCTACCAGCAGGCAATAAATTATCTGAGCAAAACTTGGCATAAAAGGAAGGTATCGATAACAGATCTTGAAATTTAGCTAGAAATGTTAGTATCAAAAACAGATCTTGATGTTACTGACAGAACTCGCCATGAACCGAAGAAACCAGATGGTAGAATGTGTTTGCCTGCTTGCTAAGGTATCAGGTATGTCTGGTTGTACATAATAATTCAAATCCAAGTAAAAGGATGAAAATTCAAAACAATGCATCCATATCAGGCCTGCTCTACACGCCTAGCCATAGCCAAAACACAAACACCTGTGGATACAAAAGTAAGCCTCTGGTGTAGAGCAGGATGTTAGCATGCCATTCAACAAGTATGTTAGCATGCCATTCAACAAGTACATCTGGCATAAGATAATCAGCAAATCGTTTTTTGGTTAGAGCCTCAGTGCCACGCAACTCCTCAAATATCGTATGGAAATCATCGCACGTGGGCCCCTCCACAGTAATCAACAGATCAGATACAGTGTCAGTCACCATAACCTGCCCAACCTGCAGTACATGATCAACGAAGTCAAATACCTTAAACTGTGACACCCATGTTACGTCAAATCTTCAAAACAAATGCAGTGTAAACTGAATTGTGTATGACAAAATGCTACATCCATTGCCTACCAAGGTTTGACGGAAACTCTTGTATACATTAACCTGTTCACATGTCAAGGAAACACCACCTTCTGTTTCAACAGCAACAACCTGCAAAAAAGAAACTCAGACCTCAGAAATACACAATGCATCAACAAAGGTTACTTGCAGTACCTGCTTAACATCTGCAGTTCAAATTAGAATGCTCGTTTGTAAATCAGTTTTGGCATTCAGTCTGTAACGAAGTTATTTGAACCATGTTATGTGTACCAACTAGACATATAACAATTCTTTGCATGACTTACAGTTACTGTGTAGTTTTGTACTCCATCCATTTCAAATTGAAAGTCATTTTGGCTTTTGTAAATACATAGTTTTTACTATGTCTCTAGACATAATGCATATCTAGGTAGCATAGCAAAAGTCATATATGTATCTAGAAAAGTCAAAACAACTTCAAATTTGAAATGGAGGGCGTAAATCAGTTTTGACATTCAAACAAAAACAAAGTTATTTGAGCTATAGTTGCCATGCTTCATGGTGAAGTGCAGAATACTCTAGAGCTAGATATTTTAGCATGGTAGAAATATAAGAAACTAGATAAGGATGAGGAGGGTTCTAGGGTTAGGATATTTTGTATGGAAGAGTGTGAAAGTTGCCATATGGCAACACCACAATGATCATGAGCACCTATAAATAGAGGTGCTCCCTCCCTCCTAACCATACCATGGCATAAGAGATCTCAAGTAGGAGAGTGCAAGGTAGCCATTTAGTATAGTGGTATCATGGTAGGATAGCCACACAAAGAATGTGCAAGTGAGCCTTGTATCAAGTGAGTCCTGTGATTTTTCGAAGTCGAAATGTCTACAATGAACATACAGTGTGATATACATTAAAATAGTTGAAGCACACACACATAATATGTGAATCAAAATAGCAAAGTGGCATGCAAACTATATGAATCAAAACAGATTACTACATGAAAACTATATATGTATTTATACAAAACAATTAAAGGACGTGTAAATTGTTTGCACCGGTTCAGATTGGAGTCACGTAGCTCTGAGGCCCAAGATCATAGATCAATTTGAAAAAGCCCTTTGTTTCCCCTCCATCGATAATAAAATTCAAGACCATTGTGTCATACGATCCTGCCTGAATTTCTTTCTTTTCATCAAGAGTAGACTTCAGGACCACTGTGGCATACAATTTTGACTGAATTTGTTTCTTTTCAACGTATGGATGTGGTACCTCGCCTACTTCATCAACCATAATATTGATAAAGTTGACCAAGGTCGTTAAGACAGAAGGTCCCTTGGGACCGTCGCACACCATGTGGCACTAGCATGGCAGTACCCGTTGTGCCAGCAGACCAGCCTGGCCCAATAAAAAGACCATCGCGCTGGGCCTGGACCACCTTCTCAGCACGTAGTGCCAGCCTGGCCCGGTACGAAAAACCTTCAGGCCTATTAGTGTCGGGCTAGGACCCCATCTATATCTGAAGCTGCTCTCATGGTGAAATGTGCAGCACCAATAGCCCAATACAGACACCCCTCCTCTGCATACTCAAAAGCTCCCGCTGCTCGCGTGGTGCCGTGGTGGCCTTGGGAAGTGAATCGATATGGAAAACCAAAACACAGTGTTGAAACGTATCATGTAAATAAAACTCTTTATTGCATTAAAAAAACACGGTGCTGAAATTGAACCGAACCGGAACAACAACGAGGCAGGCTAAACCGTGCGTGGTTCTGTATTTTCACATGCATGTTGTTCCACGTTGGCTCTGCCGCAATGTGGTCATTCTCTCTGGTTTTATGGGAATAAGAAATGCCTATGCAGGGGGTTGCTGGCCTATGCCTGATCGCCGTGGAGCCGCTGCCCCTGGTGCCAATGGACAAGCTAAAATACTACTCCAACGAAGCACGAAAAATTGTGTGGCCTACAATGGAGTACCGTGCATTTCCTCTGTTGATAATGGCAGGGATGCAAGGGAGCTGCAACATCACTTGCAAAGAAAAATGATGGCAAACCAGCTCAAGCATACACAACCAGAGCAACCCTGCAGATCATTGTGGTGAACGTTCAGACCAGGACTAAAGACCCCCTTTTATCCCGGTTGGTATTTTGGGATAAAAAGGGTCACCACGCCAGGTGCTGCCAAAAAAAAGGAAATCCTTTTGGATTAAGTGACCGAGCTTTAGTCCCGGTTGGTGAACCTTTTAACCTAAGCTAACTTTAAACCGAAACAAAAGGGAGCGTACGGAAGGTGAGTTCTCTACCAGTGTTTGTAGCCTAATTACTGAACTGATGAACATTATTTCACTTCAATCAGGCGATGCAGGATGGAGCAGCACGCCAGTTATTCTTATTTGGCACAACCACATAAGCACAAAAGGAATACGTACGTACAGATGAACAAAACAAAAAACGATGATTCAGAGATGCCGCACTAGGCCCACAGGATACTGACATGATCGACCTTTTAGCTGCATGCGTTAAAAAGAAATACATCAGCAGTAGGACTGGAGATTAATTTTACACACACATCAATTGTTCAGATGCACAAAGAGGGTAACAGGGAAGCAACAAGAGCAATGACCTGGCACGACGATCGCCACGCTGACTCTGCAGCACCTCACCACCTCTTCAAAGCGGGTCCATTTGGATTGGCACCAAGCTGGCCCTGCAGGTCTTCCATGAAAGTGTGCTTATAAGTTTTGCTGTCCAGCATAAATTCCTTGAGGCTCCGGAGCAATGGTAGCCCGGAAAACATCCCTGTGTTGGTTTCTTCAAGCTTGCCACGAAAATCCAGCCGCTCAAGCTGAAGCATTGCCCCTTCTTCAAACTCCACCGATTTCAGGCCATCTATGTCATTTAGCTCCAGCACTATCAGACTCGGGAATGCCTCCGGATGGAAGGTGAAACGGAGGTCGTCAACCTGGAACGACTTCGCCCACAGACGTAAGCTGACCAGGTTCGGTAGCTTCCCAAGAACTTGGAGTGCAGGTTCGTGCTCCAGTATTCTAGAGCTCCTTAGAACCAACTTCACAAGATTCGGGAGCCCCTGGACCCCTGGCAATTTGACCAAATTACCGTATATCTTGAGGCTCTGGAGTGTTTTTGGAGCGGAGGCCAAGCCCTCCAAACAGCCATGCAAACCTGGCATCCCCCATGCCTGCACTAGCAAAGATTCCAGGCAGCTGAGATTGGCAATGACTGAACAGAACTCCTGGCTGTTTTCCTTGTTGATGCCAGTCACAGCTAACTTGCGCAACTGGGTCAGTCCTTTTATGTCCCGTAGAATTGCTTTGTCCCATGCAAGATTCACAAGACCCAATGTGCGCAGGGATTTTAGTTTCCCTATCCCTCTTGGCATCCAAGTTGGACCTTCGCTTGCCATCAGAATAGGGAAGAACCAGCAGCAACACTGAGTGCATACATCACACCTATTCATGTCACTATCCACATCCATAACCTCTTTAAGAAGTTGAGGTGCGCAACATGCCATGCAAAATCCTAGCAACCAACCCATACAAATGCATGGCCTGTTATTCACTACTTTTGGCAGTTCTTCAAACGCATTTAATGAATCATCGTCCTTTCCAACAGCCCCAGCACGAAGATATTGTAGCTTCTTGAGCTTGGTGATGGTCTTGGGCAGCTTTAAAATCGCTGTCTCTGAAATATCTAGTGTTTCTAGTTGCTTTAGATTACCCAACGAATCTGATAGGTGAAAAATATTATCACATCCCCTTAGAGAAAGGTATCTGAGGTGAAGAAGCTTCCCAATATGCTCTAGGTGATGACTAACCAGACCTGACGTGCCTTCCAAGTCCAGCACACGCAAGAACCTCATCTTCTCAGAAATGAAAAAGGACCTCCACTTCCCAAACACTGTTAACGAGCGTATGCGGGACAGATCCACTTTGTTCTCAAACTCACTCTTATCTGCTTCCCAGTTGGTGCTTATGACAAGGTGGCGAACTGTGCCTTGGGCGTTTGAGCTGCAACCTTCCTCCATTCTAAAAACGAGATTTTCTTCTGTTGACTTTGAGATGCTAATCTCACGCATGAGATCATGGACTTGGCAAGAGTCAATTCCTTTTCTACTATTAACTGATAGCTGAGAAGGTAGGATCATGCTCCTCTCTATTAGTTCCATGAAGTAGTTGTCAACTACTTCTTCTGGGGACTTATCTCGAATCTCCCTTGAGTAACCTTCTGCACTCCACCGTCGTATCAAACGTCTTCGTCTAATCTTGTGATCTTCAGGGAAGATGGATGTATATAGGAAACAAGACTTAAGATGATATGGAAGACCATCATAACTTTTACCAAGAATTGTTTTTATGGCCCCAAGCTCCAGGTTCATTTCCAATTCAGCACTAATATGCTCGTTCAATTTCCTCCACTCTACGGCTACTTTTTGTTGCTTCGCCAAGAAGCCACCGATGGTAACTATTGCAAGGGGAAGACCATTGCACTTCTTCAAGATCATTTTTGCTTCTTCAATCAATTCAGGATGCTTGTCCAAATCTTTGTCCTCCTTAAATACCTGAAATCAGTAGTGCTTATTATGTTCTTTGAGATTGAAAATACGTACGAATAGTCTATGTAGTTTACTTATTTATTAGAATGACTATGGCATAATTATTAGTCTCATGCCTATTGAAGAATAGAACTATTAGTTATGATGTCCTTATATCGTAATGAAAGATAACACAAATGGCGGCAGGATTATATTGTAATATAGTATACCTTTCTTGTGAAGAGGTCTTGTGCATCCTTGCAGTCAAGAACTTTGAGCTTGTATATGTTTTCTTGTTTCTCTGAACAATGTTTTGCTATACTCTCTTCCCTTGTGGTCACTATAATCCGGCATGAACTATCTAATTTAGGGAAGCTTCCAAATATATTATCCCATTCTTCTATTGATGAAAGATCATCAAGAACAATCAAGCACTTCTTCCCTTCAAGAAGCCTAGCTAACTCTTTTATTAATGCTTCAACTCCCATCATTATTGGGGCTGTGTTTCTTGCACCATGTGCAAAATCTATTGCTCCTTTCTTTTCGGAAGATTGTACATTTAGTTGCATAATTAAGCTCTTCAGGAACTCCTTAAGAATGAAAGGGCGCATCACTGTAACACAAGCATGCTTCTCAAACACACCAACAAGCTTTTGACTTTCATAAACATCTTTGATCAGAGTAGTTTTCCCAAGACCACCCATTCCCCATACTGAGATCACCGCAAACTCTTGATTAGATGGATTTGAAATGAGGTTGATGATATCAGTTTTTTCTTTCTGCCGACCAATAAGTTGTGATTCCTCCAAAGCACTTGCCATAGTTTTGATGTGAGTAAGGCTTTTTGTGAATACCTTTATCTCATTGCCACCTTTAGATTGATGTTTCAGTGCTACATTAGTACTTATTGATTCATCTGAGCTGGACACTACCACTGGTATTTTTATTTGATCTTGACAATCCTATGCAGAAGTAAACTTTAGTTATCAGAATTTTAAATTTGTTGATGTTTAAACAATATTTTAATTCAAAAAGGTAAATTCTAGCATAAATGCATATAAATTTATGATGGGCATAGATAGATTGCTTGGGTAATTAAAAGAAACAAGATAGATTGATTAGGCAAGAATGGAATTATAACATTTAGGGGAGGCTAGTATCTAGCCCAATTACAAATGAGGTGTTTAGATAGAACTATAATGTGTAAGATTGTTATTGGCCAATATATAGATTTTCTTTAACACTAATATTACTAATAATAGATTCTATTTGGATGATCGATGTTAATTCTCACTAGACACACTAGAAAAATTGATAGATCTTAGAAAATCTCACAATGAGCGAAACATTCTACCATCAATTTTGTAGACTCAATCCTTGTTGATAACAATAAGCATAGGAAGTAATTTACTTTAAAAATGACCTACCTCTACCATTACAAAGATAATATCCAAAATCTACACCTAAAATCCCCACATATGCCATTATGAATAAGAATTTATTCGTCCTCTAAATCTCCATACAAGTGACCAATCACTGCTACTATGAAAATAAAGCGTAAGTAACCTCGCAATTTGTGTCTAAATTACCAATACCCTCTACCATTATGAATAAGAATTTAAATAAGATAATAAATTTGTGTCTAGTTTATCCACTGTTTCCATTATTAAAAATAACTTAAAGTAATGCTTAAATCTACATCTGAATTACACATTTCTATGATTATAAATTATAATAACCCAAAGCATGCACTATAAACTCTTCTAAATTGATCATTTGTATCATTATTAAAATGTGAAAAAACTAAAGTATACACATACATGATGTGTACCACCATAGAAACCAAGTAACAAGCACGTAGGGATCAATAGATGCATTGATTTACATGGTTTGGCAATAATGAAAGTTATTTTCTTAATGATTCATATTACAATGGCAGTCCACGTTAAATTATATTACAATACTACTACATGACAAGAATTATTTAAGTTGCTACTCTAGATAAATGTATTACATTTTGACTGACAACATTATAACATCTACAATGATAGTTACATTATGACCACTCTAATTATTTACTCCCTCAAGCTATTCTTTTGATCTATTTTTGTAACATCTTACTATTAATAATTGGAGGCTCCTTTTGAGGCCTCTAGGTGAAGCAAAACATAATGCCATTACGTGGACAATCTAGAAAAAGAGAGAAATCCTAGAAATTCTCACAAAAAAGCAAAACATCTGACCATCAATCGATAGATTGAAATCATCATAGCCTTTGTATCTATTATGTTTTCTAAACAATTACCCACCTCTGCCATTATATAATAAACTAAAATAACCCCTAATCTTCATCCAAATTACCCACTTATGCCATTATAAATAATATTTAAAATAACCCCTAATTTGCAATTGAAGTGCCTACCACTATTACTTAAAAAAACTTAAAGGAAGCCCTTAAATTTGCATCTATATTACCCACACATGACATTATTAAAAATAACATGGGTAACCCTACGTTTGAATCAAATAACCTTAATTTAAAATATACAACAATATATGATTCTAAATCTTCTATATCTTTCACTATTGGTATACGACATAATAATTAAGGTCTATACGCATGATGTGTGTCACCATTTATAAGGATATAAAGTGATAAGAATATAGATTTCTATGCTAAAATTGTATCTCAAACTTATAGTTCATTAAACAAATTCAAGCGCATACCTGCGATGCAAAGTGAAAAGTTAAAGATTATAAATGTGGTTGAAAATATTATAGAGTAATTACTAACCATTTATAAGGACATAAAGTGATGAGAATATAGATTTCTATGCTAAAATTATATCTCAAACTTAGGATTCATTAAACAAATTCAAACGCATACATGCGATGCAAAGTGAAAAGTTAAAGATTATAAATGTGGTTGAAAATATTATAGAGTAATTACTAACTAAAATCTATCACAATTGGATGAAGATATTAAGTATATATCTACATAAGTATTATGTTCGAATATTTAGCAAATGAGAGGTAGCTTATGGTAATAGTTTTGTAGCAATGTAGTCTCATTTTTATCCATTGGAGACTCCGCATTAGTTCCCACGAGACAAGCTAGAAAAAAGAGATAAATTCTCATAAAAATTAAAAATATCAAGCACCTATCCTGTAAACTCTAGGTCATAGCCATTGATCTATTATATTTTCTAAAAAGTTACCCTCCACTGTCATTGTGAAAATATTCAAAAAGAAGCTCTAAACCTATATCTAAATTACCGAGCTCAGCTATTATAAAAAATAATCTAAAGTAACCTCATAATCTCCATCCAATTTACTAATGCACGTCATTATAAAGCATAACTTAAAATATCATTCTAAAATTTTATCTATGTTACCCACGTGGGTCGTTATTAAAAATAACCTAAAGTAAACGCATATAGTCTAATTATCTTCTTGTGCATCATACAGAAATGTCAAAAAGTAAACTAATATATGATTCTAAATTACCTATTTATGTCATTGTTAATATAAAAATACTAAGTTAAAGTATATACACATGATGAGTGCCACCATTTAGACCATTTATACATGTATGTGAGGAATCGATAAAAAAATTGATTTGTATGCTAAACATAATGTATGGAGGATTGGAGGTGTGATACAAAATGGAATAAGTACGAATATGGATGAAAATGTGCATAGAGTAATTATTAATTAAAAATCAATCACAACTAGACAAAGGTAGGTACATATCTATATAAGTAATATGTTGAAGTATTGAAAAATAAGAGACTATTAGTTAGGAGTTTAATTTTTAAATAATTTTTAAATATAATAGCTTCTAAAAACATTAGCCTGTACGGGAGCACGGGTTGATGGACTAGTAAGTTATAATGTCATGTGTCGTCCCAATTAATATGAACTTAAAACTCAACCGGTACATGGAGAACAAAAATAAAAAAAATCTCATTAGGGGTTGCATGGACCAATTGAATTAGTTTGGGGAGTACCATCCAGTTGTTCAAGGAACTAAGCGGACATAGTGGATTGCTTAGGGTAGTAAAATAGACTTCTTCATTTAGTAAAGTTTTTCTATAGAGAAATTTTTACTACTCTAGACATGCTGGTTGAGAATCTTGTTTATTCCTTCCACTTCTAACAGTTATGCTTCTTATGCTAGCATGTATAGGAGCATGTGTACTTGTTGATGGACTCGTTCTTGTTGACGAAAATTGATACATTCTTTCCCGTGCCTATAAATATGGTAAAAGAATACTGGATACAACAACCTGAATCCTTGTAACTATCTGAGATAAAGAAAAATAACAAGAGGTCACACTAATTCGATAATTTCTGAAGGATGAATAGTACCTTCTCGTAGAAAGCATAAATAGTCTGATGAGCGGAGAACTGCTTAAGCTCCAACGCTTGGCATTCTTGCCCTGCACACAAGCTTGCAACTTCAACTTGTAGGCTGCAAACTATGATTCGACTCCCTTTCTTGTGGTTCGGCGGCAGACATGCTTTAACCCCATTCCACTCTTCAAAGGTGGACAGGTTATTAAGCACAATCAGGAAACTATTCTCGCTTAGGTATCCAGAGAACTCCTCTGCCAACTCTTTTCCTGTCTTCTTGGTCTCCAACAGAACATCGACCCCCACGGCTGATCGGAACTGCCTCACTAAGCTTTGGATGAAGTCATTCGGATTAAAGGGATGCGAGATCCTTACCCATGCCCGGCACGAAAACTTCTTTTTGATATCTGGATTCTCGTAGGCCGCGTTGATGATGGATGTCTGCCCAAGATCACCACTGGTTCCCCACACTGCGATCACTCTAAGATCCTCGCCCGGTGTGTTGATCAGGTGGACCAGGTCCACTTTTGAGTTGTCATTCTTCGCAGCACGCCGTGCATCATCGATGCCGAATATCGCTGCAGCTGTAATGCTTGACTGCTCAGCAGAAGTGACCGGCTTGGAGCCAGCGCTCTTGATGAGCTGGTAGCGCAGGTTCCTCTGGCTCACGTCCTCAACTCTGGCCCTCAGCTCCTTCATCTGCTTGGCGATGCGGCGCCGCTCTTGCAACGTGCGAGGAAGGCGCCACCAAGATGGCTTGTGGAGATGAACAGAGAAATCCTGGAGGCAGTCCTCCGCATCGTAGGCCACGTCTCGGACTTGCTTCACCCAGGTCATGAGCACGTCATGGTTGTCCCGCTCGTCGTGCGCAGCCCTCATAAAGGCTTGCATCATCGCGAGCTCGTCCCTGATGAAAGCATGATCGCGCTGGATCCCGAGCTGCAAGGCCACCTCCTCCGCGACAGCGGATTTGGCGTAGCCAAGCGCTCCATCCAGCACGGACTTGCCCACGCTCAGCGCCGTCGCCTCCATGGCTCTCTTACCCGTGGCCTTGTGTTTCTTTCTTTGAATGGAACTGTGAGTCAGTGAGTGGTAGTAGCAATGGAAACAGGCAATAAATAGCAAGGCCTCCTCTTGAAATGTGGCAACGCCATTGCCTACCAGCGACTGGAGACCCAGGTGGAGACCCAGCGACACCGGCAGCAGAGTCTTCAATGGCGAGTTGAATGCTGCGCAGCTGTTCCACCCACCGCAGCACATGCCATGTCTCTGGACTGCAGAGACTTGAGAGAGAAAAACAGGGCGCATTACAGTATCGTACGTCTGTACCTTGATCTCGGACTATCTCCCCGTGGCGCCGAAACGAAGCGAGGCGCGGGTGCTTGGGGGCTGCGCGCACGGTCTCGCTCTCGGCAACTTGGCTTGTCCGTTAGCTTCCTGCAAGCGGCCAAATCGGTCCCTCCTTGAATAGGGCCTTGCTCTGGAGCTGCTCTCATGTTGAAATGTGCAGCACCAATAGCCCAACACGGACACCCCTTCTCTGCACACTCAAAAGCTCCCGCTGCTCGCGTGGTGGTCTTGGGAAGGGAATCGATATGGGGAACCAAAACACAGTGTTGAAACGTATCATTTAAATAAAACTCTTTATTGCATTAAAAAAACACAGTGCTGAAACTGAACTGGGCCGGAACAACAACGAGGCAAGCTGAACCGTGCGTGGTTCTGTATTTTCACGTGCATATTGTTCCACATTGGCTCTGCCGCAACAATGTGGTCATTCTCTCTGGTTTTATGGGAATAAGCAATGCATATGCAGGGGTTGCTGGCCTCCCCACATGCGCAAGTCACAAGTCACACAATTTTTCACGCGAAATATGCGCGTGCGTGCTGCGTGGGATTCGAACCCACGACCTCCAGCCTCGCGCATAATTTCCATGCCATCCCACATATACAGCACATCTAACTTATATAGGGCATGCAATCCTTTTATATTAAGTGACCGAGCTTTAGTCCCGGTTGGTGAACCTTTTAATCCAGGCTAACTTTAAACCGAAACAAAAGGGAGCGCACGGAAGGTGAGTTCTCTACCAGTGTTTGTAGCCCAATTACTGAACTGATGAACATTATTTCACTTCAATCAGGCGATGCAGGATGGAGCAGCACGCCAGTTATTCTATTTGGCACAACCATATAAGCACAAAAGGAATACGTACGTACAGATGAACAAAACAAAAAACGATGATTCAGAGATGCCGCACTAGGCCCAGCAGGCCGCGCTCACAGGTGGGCCGGCCGCGTTGCACAAGCGGACCGAGCGCGGGAACGGACTATGGGCCGTTTTCGCTGCTGGGCCGAAAAGAAAGTTTTGCACAGTAACGCTTGACAATTAGTTTTTTCTATTTCCAGAAGCATTTAATTGATGTTTTTTGCATAATTTTAGTCTCTAATCAAATTTGAAGCAACGGGATAATTTGTTAGAGATTAATAAAGTTTATACAGTGGTTTTGCTTCTGAGAATAGATTTATTTCACAGTTTCCGCTGCAAAAGTTTAATTTATTGCTCTATTTAAATTTAATTTGAACCAACGAGATAATTAAATATTTGAGAGCATGATAAAGTTAATTCCTTCTTCAAAAGTTAGATTATGGTGTTGTTATTTTCTGACCAACGTTGTTAATAACCGTATCATGATTTAAAAAGTTTGATGCTTTTTATTTCTATTTCTGCCCAACGGTGATATAGTTTTAAATTGCATAAATAGTTGTATGTTTTATTTTTTGACCAACGTTGGAAATAAATCATGCAATTGTTGTTATGATCTCACCTTGAATTGCAAATTTCAGGAGCATTCAACTTAATGGCTTGTCTCAAAGAGATACCCATTCTGAAAGGAAACAACCATGTAGAGTGGAGGAAGAAGATTGATTTCTCCTTCATTTGTGGAGAAGTTGACTGGGTGGTGACTACACCGCGGCCAAAAGCTCCAGAGAAGCCAGTGAGGGATGAAGGTGATGATGATGCTGCATGGCAGCAAAAGGAAAGGGATTATGCTCCACTAGAGTTGGCATATACCCTTGAAAACAAACAGTGGACCACTGCCAACAAGAAATGTATGGCTTTGGTAAAGAATACGATTGAGCCTGCAATTTTGGGCTTGATCACAGAGTGTGACTCCATCGCAGAGTACCTAGAGAAGATAAGGAATCAGTTCACTGGTTCCTCAAAGATATATGCTACCCAGCTGTTCAAGCAGCTGGCCACAGAGAGGTACACTGGAGGAGGAACTGGCATAAGAGATCACATCTTGAGGATGTATAACTTGGCATCACAGTTGAAGCCAATGGATCTTGAGCTCAAATCTGGGCACATTATTCATTTGGTTTTCGCTTCCCTACCAAAAGAGTTTGACACCTTTGTTGTCAACTATAATATGCAGCCAGAACAGTGGGACATGGAAAAAATGATAGCCATGTGCGTGCAGGAAGATGATAGAATTAGATCCTCATATGGTGGTTCATTGCACTATGTGAAGGACAACAGGAAAAAGAATGCTAACTCCTCTTTCAAGGCACGAGGAAAGGCTCCCATGCAGCAGCATCACCAAAAGCCTCTCACATTAGACAAAGATCAGTGTCTCCACTGCAAGAAAAGGGGGCATTACAAGAAAGAATGCCCCGACTGGTTAAAGTCGATCATGGCAAAAAGAGGTGAGAACACTATCTCCTTTGTAAATGAATTCTTGTATACACAGTATTCGAAATCTACTTGGTGGATTGACTCAGGTGCAACTGTTCATGTTGCAAATTCTTTACAGGGATTCCGTTCGACGAGGACTACGCAAAGAAGAGAAATATATGTTGAAGTCGCAAATGGAGTCCAAGCAGATGTTGAAGCTGTTGGCGATGTCTCTCTAGAGCTAGTTGATGGCTTCATGCTTGTACTTAGAGATGTACTTTATGTTCCTTCGTTACACAAAAACTTGATTAGCATTTCACATATGGACCATGATGGATATGAATGTCATTTTGGAAATGGAAAGTGTGCCCTTTGGTTTGATAATGCATGTGTTGGTGTTGCCATCCTTCACAATGAGTTGTATTTATTATCACTGCGTGAAAAAGTAAATTCTGTGTGTGATGTGAATATGAATATATCCTCGTCAAAGCAAGAAACAAAGAAAAGAAAGAGAACTCATGAAACATTATCGAAATTATGGCACTGTCGTTTAGGCCATATTTCGAGGGGGGGAATAGAAAGAGTAGTTAAGAATGAAATTCTTTCTCAATTAGAGTTCTCAGACTTAGAACAATGCGTAGATTGCATTAAAGGAAAGTTTGTAAAGCAAATTAAAAAAGGCGCTAAACGTAGCACAGGAGTTTTAGAGATAATCCACACTAATATTTATGGACCATTTCCTGTGAAAAGCGTGGATGGCTATGACTCGTTCATAACATTCACAGACGATTACTCCTGTTATGGTTACATTTATCCAATTAAAGAAAGATCAAAAGCGCTGAATAAATTCAAGATATTTAAAGCTGAAGTTGAAAATCAGCATAACAAAAGAATTAAAATAGTAAGATCCGACCGTGGGGGGGGAGTACTATGGTCGATATACCCCATTTGGCCAAGTTCCTGGACCTTTTGCAAGGTTCTTGCAGGAAAACGGCATAGTAGCCCAGTATTCGATGCCGGGTGAACCTCAGCAAAATGGAGTAGCTGAAAGGCGTAACCGTACACTGATGGATATGGTGCGCAGCATGATGAGTTATTCCACCTTACCATTGGGACTGTGGATGAAGGCGTTGAAAACCGCCATTCACATTCTAAATAGAGTGCCAAGTAAGTCGGTGCCCAAAACACCGTATGAACTATGGACAGGAAGAGTACCCTCACTAAACCACCTGCGTGTGTGGGGGAGCCCAGCTGAGGCCAAAGTATTTAACCCAAACATTGGGAAGCTAGATCCCAAAATAGTAAGCTGCCACTTCATTGGCTATCCAGAAAAATCAAAAGGTTTTCGTTTCTACTGTCCAGATAGATATACAAAGTTTGTAGAAACAAGACACACCATTTTCTTAGAGGATGAAATGGTGAGGGGGAGCATGGTGGCTCGAGAGATTGATCTTGAGGAGAAGCGGGTGTGTGCACCTAATCCAATGATTCCGGAACCATTCTTCTCACTACCTATTGTTCCCGCACCGATAGTTCCTGAGGTCGTGGTGCAAGCACCCGCTACAGTCCCTGATATTGTGGTGCAGGCACCTGCTGTGATTCCACCCGTGGAAACGATGAGTGAAGTTTTGGAACCTATCCTTCAGGAGCCAATTGAACCCATCATTACACACGAGGAAGAGTTGCAGCAGCCACCTCTGGATGATGTGCCACAAGCAGAGGCACAGAATGTGCCCGAAAGTGAGGGGCCTAGAAGGTCTCAAAGAGTCAGAAGATCAGCTATTTCTGATGACTATAAAGTTTATAATACAGAAGAAGTTCATATAGAAGGTGATCCCACTTCATATGAGGAAGCCATGAAAAGTGTTCACTCATCAAAGTGGCTAGAGGCCATGGAAGATGAGATGAAATTGATGAGTTCTAACAAAGTTTGGGAACTTGAAGAAATTCCTAAAGGAGCCAAAACAGTAGGCTGTAAATGGGTCTACAAGACTAAACGTGACTCCAAAGGGAATATAGAAAGGTATAAGGCGAGACTTGTGGCAAAAGGCTTTGCACAAAGAGAAGGAATAGATTACAATGAAACTTTTTCTCCTGTCTCATGTAAAGACTCCTTTAGGACCATAATGGTATTGGTTGCACATTTTGACTTAGAGTTACATCAGATGGATGTAAAGACGGCATTTCTAAATGGGGATTTAGAAGAAAGTGTCTACATGAAACAACCCAAGGGTTTTATCATGGAAGGCAAAGAGAATATGGGATGTCGTCTAAAGAAATCCATTTATGGATTAAAGCAAGCCTCTAGACAGTGGTATCTAAAGTTTAATGATATAATTAAGAAATTTGGGTTTCAAGAGAATATAGAGGACAATTGTGTCTATGCAAAGTTCAAAAATGAGAAATACATTTTCCTAATTCTGTATGTGGATGATATCTTACTTGCGAGCAGTGATATCAGTCTACTGCAAGAGACAAAGAAGTTTTTGTCCTCAAACTTCGATATGAAGGATCTCAGTGAAGCATCATATGTTTTGGGCATAGAAATTCACCGAGATAGAAAGAATGGGGTTCTTGAATTATCGCAAAGGGCATATTTAAAAAAGATTCTAAAGAAGTGTAATATGCATGCGAGGAAGGCCACACCTGCTCCCATAGTCAAGGGTGACAGTTTTGGGAATTTTCAATGTCCCAGGAACCAGTACGAGATCGATCAAATGAAAGCGGTTCCATATGCTTCAGCTGTCGGAAGCTTACAGTATGCTCAAGTATGCACTCGCCCTGACTTGGCTTTTGTCACCAGGGTTCTTGGTAGATATCAAAGTAATCCAAGTGTAGAACACTGGAAGATGGTAAAGAAAGCATTGCGTTACGCGCAAGGCACAAAAGAACTCATGCTTACATATAAGAGATCTGATTCCCTAGAGATAAAAGGGTATTCAGATGCAGATTTTGCAGGAGACAAAGATGATAGAAAATCCACGTCTGGTTACGTGTTCACTCTCGCAGGAGGAGCTATCTCGTGGAGAAGCTCAAAACAGAAAGTAACTGCGTCATCAACGATGCATGTAGAATTCATAGCATGTCATGAGGTCACGGGGCAGGCGATGTGGTTAAAGAAATTTATACCCGGATTGAGAGTGGTTGACTGTATTCACAGACCACTAAAGATGTACTGCGATAATGAGCCAGCAGTATTCTATGCTCACAACAACAAATCAAGCAATGCTTCCAAAACCATTGAGATAAAGTTTTATGTTGTGAAAGACAAAATCCAGGATCGCACTATAAGTCTCGAGCATATAAGAACAAAAGATATGCTTGCGGATCCGCTCACGAAAGGCTTACCACCCAATGTGTTCAGAGAACACTTAGCCGGCATGGATTTAAGGGAAAGCCTATGATTCCTAGATTGTAAAAGGCCCAAAAGAAACAGAATTGTTTCAAAATAGAGAGGTGTGTTGTAGCTGTTGATTCTATCGGTGATTGAGCTATAACGATGAGGCATGCTCTACACATTAATCTATGATGAAATGAATAAAAGCGAAAAGTGTAAAGTTAAAAGTAAATGATGAGATCAAGGGGGAGAATGTTAGATTGATCTCCTCCCCAATGGGCCCAAAGGCCCATCGGGACCCTGATCCGCGCCCTGATCGGGGGCGCCCACCCTAGCATTGGGTGGTGGACCCCTGTCACGCTGCGCTATATAAATAGGGTGGGGGCCACGGCTCGGCTCACGAGGTTCGCCGCTGCCAGCCGTCCCACCGACACACCTACCGATCTAGGTCTTGCGCAGTAGCGACGGGAAGCACCACCGCCGCCGCACCGGCAACGCAACTGCACTGCGCATCGCTGCCTTGCGCAGATCTTCAACGACAGAACCCGCGATGGCCAGCAGCTCTGCTGCTTCCACCCCTAGGGGTGAAGGTACCCCTACCTCTCTCTCTCTCTATCGCTCTCGGTTGACACCAGAAACCCCAAATCCTTCATGTTGATTATGATCCCGACTAGATATGCATCTAGAGATCCTAGGCATGCACCCTAACAATGGTAGCCCGGAAAACATCCCTGTGTTGGTTTCTTCAAGCTTGCCACAAAAATCCAGTCGCTCAAGCTGAAGCATTGCCCCTTCTTCAAACTTCACCGATTTCAGGCCACCAGCACTATCAGACTCGGGAATGCCTCCGGATGGAAGGTGAAATGGAGGTCATCAACCTGGAATGACTTCGCCCACAGACGTAAGCTGACCAGGTTCAGTAGCTTCCCAAGAACTTGGAGTGCAGGTTCGTGCTCCAGCATTCTAGAGCTCCTTAGAACCAACTTCACAAGATTCTTGAGCCCCTCGACCCATCCTGGCACCATACGTCTCTTCAAACAGCCTAATTCGTACTCCACTATCTCGTATCGCGCCACCATGGAGCCTAGCAGAAGAGAACTTCGGAATCAGCTAGGGTTTTAGACCCCCATCGAAAGGATAAAAGAAGTTTGGCGGAAATAAAGAGAAGAAAGGGGATCGAAGTTTTGCCGCGCTGATGAAATCACGAGAAGAAAAGTATTGAAGTTTAGCCGTGGTGATGAAATCACGAGAAGAAAGGAGACATACCGGCTGGAGGAGAAAATGCGGTGGCGGGCGGCGGAGCCTTCGTGAGGATGTGCAACCGCTCTATCTCCATGGCGCAAGACACCACACGCCTGTGGGGCCCGCGTCGCAGCTCCTACCAGTGGCGGCACTGTGCAGCCACTGCTGCCGGTGAAGGAGGATGCCCTAGGGTTTTAGGTCTGTGTGATGGCGGCTGGGGCACGCGCAGAGGACCAACTAAGTAGGAGGGTGGTGGTAGCCGGATCAAGATTGGGCCGTGCTTTGTTAATGTTGGCCCAACTAGCTTATCAGCCCATGTAGCAGCAGCAGTTCCGGCTATTTTATTCCGACTGATTCGTCTGCCCTGCAGCCTGCTGTTGTTCTCGAACCCTTTTCTTTTTCTCGTTCCCAAATTTTTAGCATCCTCCCTGGCAGCCAACTCATTTTGGCATCAATTTTGAATCACTTATTGAACCGACGAAATAACTAGTGTTTGGCGCGCGTCCCTGCGCGTGTGGAGCCTCACGATTATATGTTGTGTTTAACACAAAGCAATCAAAATGAAGCTATATACCAAATGTTAAATAGATATGATGTCACATATAAAATATATCATTGTCCTAGGTAATTTGGTACAACGAACCATAGATGATAGCTTACTGCAAAAACACATGTAATTTACAACAGCTAATTAAGAGCAGTCCGGGGATGCTATTACAGAAAGTTAAGCTAGATAGTGTAGATGGAGACAGGGTGAGAATGTACTGGTGCTTACTCCGCTGCAGGCAGAAAGGTATGATTTGTCAGTGTAGACTATGAGATGAGTGACATGTTATGATAGTATTGCAATTGATAACAATGAATTTTAGTCTTACTGCATCATGAGAATATCACTGTTCTCTTCTAAAAGGAATTTGATATCTCAATTTCATTTAAATTTCATAACAATCCATTCCAATCAGCATACAAAGAAGGAATTGGTTGGATTGAACTACAACCTGAAATGAGAGGGTAGTTTTCTAGGTGCTATCAGGAAGACAGGAAGAGAAAAGTGCAGTGGACTAATATTGGCTGCATATGCACCAGGACCTGAATGAAAACAGAGTCTTCAAAGAAGGAACGCTGTTTTTCAATTAACAGAAATAACTATTGCCATGCTGCGAATAAAATGGGTATTATGTGTTATACGTGGACTTAAAGCTGCAAACAAAATCAGCATATATATGCCTGTATCAAAATCTAGCAGCACTGCGCAAGCATGTAGTCTCAAATAATATGTCTCAAATTCTGAATATAAGCTCAAATTCTAAATATAAGCTGAATTCATGTTTTACAGTTTGACATGTGAAAATGCATGACAAATGCAAAGTGGCTATTAACAAGAAGATGGTAAACTATGGTACGTGTAACCTATTCCAAGATCTGAAATCGCGCATAGCTCTAATGGACAAGGTTAAGACTAAATTTTAAAACTATGCATCTGGACCAAAAACAGCATTGTGGTGGTAGGAATGGAAAATCTTAATTAAAATTTGGCACAAAAAAATTGTTGTTACAATGTTGGCAAAAGAGCTATCTATAGTATATCAGAAGCAAGCAAGAAGGAGGTCACAAAGTGTAGGATGAGATAAACATAAACAAAATGCAGGGTAACCTTAGATTGATGAAATTTCTCTGAAATGTTATATGGATTTTTTTAGAAGAAAAATTCAAGGCAACCTTATAATGATTAGAGGAAGAACTTGATTCTACAATATCCACTGCAAAATTACGTTTTCAAGAGAGGTGTTCAATAGTTTAAGGCATGATATTATATATCAAAGGATTTGGATGAGATGCCAGAAGTTCGAGATGTTCTTAATAAACTACCACATGCAATGAAACTTAAAAGGGAACAGAACTCTAACGTTACCTTTAGAGTTGATGGCTGCTCCTAAAATCGTAAAGGCAGAGATCAAGAATTCATAGGTCTTACTAGCCTTTGCTTCTTCATGACCAGGTTGTTTTTTTAAAAAAAATTGAACGAACGGGTACGAGACTGTGCCAATTTCATTGATAAAGAAGAGGTACAAGAATACAGTCCTGGTAGGCTATAATCAGAAATAGAAAAAATAAAAAACAACTCTAAGATATAGCACCAAAAGACTCAATGCTCCGTAACTCTATCATCGCTGGCCGCCACAACCTGTCGAGCTTTTGTAAGATCGAACGCCAAAGATGGTTGTTTTATGTACTGTTAAATTGTTTCCCTGCAAGATTGCCAAAACAATGTACGGCTCTTAGTGTCCTCATAAATATAACTAATTTGCACATAAATAAAATGCATGATAATATAGATGACTGAAGTAGGATTAAACATGGCAGCACAGTTTCTAACAAATTAGCCAGGTTGTTTACCTGCTAACACCCATCAGGGGATTCCAAGCATTATACGTTGTCAAATAAAGCTTCATTTTTGCTCTCCATTGAGATGTGACTGCAGACAATAGAACTTCAACATTCAACATACTTTGTCTTTACTGCGCTAAGCAGTATCCTTGATCTGTTAGCAGATGATCTCTAAGATGTATAGTTGATGCAATAATGATTTTGACTCGTTCAATATGCCCATGTAACCTCGAATTTGTTGAAAAAAATGCACTTGTAATTTAATTTTTGTCCGTCCTTTATTTGAGTTGGTTCAGTTCATTGGCTACTTAACAGATGTTGTGTAAGCTCCATAGTGCTCTGCCTTGATGTATCATTGGTAATGGCGACTTAACAAAAATGGAGGCACTAAAAGGCTATTTCCCTGTGGTAACACTGCTTATTCTAAGTCATATAGTCTAAGCAAATGGGAATCGAAACTAATGCACTAATGAGATGTTTTAGATTTAAAGCTTCAATCTCCAGGGATGCTCATCTATGTCCAGAGTTTGGGGGATCCTGCAGGTTAAAGGTCAGTGAAAGGAGTTTGAAATTGGGATGGACCATTTTGAAATCTAAACTTTGAGATTGATTTTACTGTAGCACTGGTTAAAGCTCTAAAAAGACAATAGGAAACTGAGTGACACAATCCGCGTTTTCATTTGAAAAAAAGTAAAAGCACAACAAGAAAAACAATTGAAAAAACTCAAACGGTTCGATGATGAATGATGAGTGACTAGCATAGTGCCCATCAAGAATTCTAACTCGAAGTTGATGCACACGGGTCAATCCATGTGGAGCAGACGTATGTGGTGCCATCCATTGCTCACGATTGTTGTAGGCTATTAGCTGGTCCTCTGACATTTTTCGTGCATCAACAAAGGGATATCATAAACACAATCGAGTGGTTTTTCGATCTCCACGTTACATTTTTTATTGCCCCAAAAATTAGAGCTCCTCGGCATCTTCTCCAACTCTAGGAACTCTTAACAAAGATTAGGGTCTTGGGTTTTAGGATTTTCGAGAAGCTCAAGGTGGGATTTCTGACCTGAGTTGCAACAACCCTAGAGGGAAGGTCGGCAACACCAAGCCCGTGAAGGTTGCAGGGGGCAATAAAGCAAGGTGGTGATGGTCGGCAACACCAAGCCCGTGAAGGTTGCAGGGGGCAATAAAGCAAGGTGGTGATGGTGCCACCTACCAAGTCTAAGTTCTGTTTCCACCTAAATTTTCCAAGTCAAAGTTGAATCACACAAGTCAATCAATATCAGGAGCGGAGCCCAACCTTCTTATCGTGATCCAGATGGATTATTGAATTCGAAAACTTAATGGTGTTTGGTTCATAGAACGTTAGCATAAATGTAAATGGAATGAGATTGCGGTGTTTTCAACTACGGAATGGCAATTACACTCTTTCTTTGATTCAAATATGGTAACGCAATCAGATAATATGTTTTCTGATTACAGAGGGAAAGGGGTACGGTGATAACAAGCTTGTATTGTGGTGGGATTTGATTGCAGCGTTAAGCAATTACTGACCGGTGTAAACAAGCAGCTATAACATAATTCATTAGCATCCGTAATCCGCTTGCATTACATTTTGCCCAACCAAACACTACCTTAATCACTGCTCATTACTAAGATAAGTAAGCTTTGACCCATTGTTCGTTGGTTTGAAAGAACTGACCCGGTAGCTTTTTGGGTTGGCTTTACCCCGACTCAATATAAAAGCGGGCGCGGAAAGGATCAATTGCAAATCAACCATGGCTCACGATTGCCACAGGCGCGCAGAGAGGCACGCTCTTAGTCAAGATGCCACGCATAACAAATTAAACATGCATAGTTGCATTGAAAATCAGGCAAGTTTCATAGGAGTTTCATGAGCATTAAATTGTATGACATATTAGCAATTTTGCTGGCTTGGCAAGGTTATTATGAGTGAGAAAAAAGAGTTTCATCAGATGTGAGAGGAGTTTCATCCTATGGCACTCATCAAGCACAGTTACCAAGTTCTCAGTCTTTGTAACTATGCAATGAAACTGTTCATTGAGAATGGCCTCATGGGACTAAGAGAGTGATAAGGCTATTCTCAATGTAAAGTTTCATATTTATGTTTCCAAGAGTGCCACATAAGTAAAATTGTATTTAGGGCATGTTTGGATCTAGGGCTAAATTTTAGTTCTGCACTTTTAGCTCAAAATTTAGCTCCTAGGATCCAAACAAGTGGGCAAAAAGGGGCAAGGAGCTAAAGTTTGGGCTAAAAACTTTAGCTCCCAAAGAGACCCTAAACTGGGCTAAAAGTGGTCCCCCGGACCAATTTCCTCCCCTTGCCCCCTCCCCTCTCTCTCCTCCCCGCACTCTCTCTCTCTCTCTGCACTCTCTCTCCCCCCGCCTCCTTCGCCCGACGCCGCCGTCTCGCCTTGCCAGCCCCGCCACCTCCGCCTCGCCTCGCCGGCCCCACTATCTCCGCTCGGGCCCGCGGTGCCGCCACCTCCTCCTCTTCCTCCGCCTCGCCACCGCCGCCGGATCCAAGCCCAGGCCACGGGTGCTGGTCCGGCGATGGCTCCTTACTGCTGCTTCCTCGATGTTGATGCGGATCCGATGCCTCCATCTTCACCTCCTCGTCGGTGCTGCCGTGGTCCGCCGGTCTCGTCGTCCTCCCGCGTCCGCTTCAGCCCGATGGAGACGCTGAAGAGCCCCGCGGCCTGCTCGGGGTCCACCTCCTCCGCCATCCTCTGCTGCCCCCGGATGTCGCCACCGCCCTCCCCCTCACCGCCACCTTCCTCAGGGATGGAGGGCCGCGGCAGGCTGTGCCGCGCGCGAGCGCCGCCCTGATGTGCTTGGCGGGCAACGGCAGCGGGAAAGGCATCCGCAGCAAGCGCCTCGCCGGGGTGCGCGGGGGAGGACTTGCACGGGTACGCCACGGAACCGCCGAAGAGGTGGTGCGCAGGGCTCAGGCTCGACCATGGGGAGGAGGCGGGGCATGCCGGACATGGAGGGGAGCTGCGCTGGGGTGCGGGGGAGGAGGAGGTGGAGGACGAGTGGGGAGTGCTCAATAAATAAGGGCAAATCAGTCTTTGTTTGATGAAGGATTAAAGTTTAGCTCATGGATCCAAACAGGTGGGCAGAACTAAAGTTTAGGAGCTAAAATTTAGGGGCTAAAGTTTAGCCCATGAACTAGTGATCCAAACACCACCTTAGTTCATAGATAAAATAGCTCACATAAAGCATAGTTTCATCTTTTGCTATTTCCATGGCTATATGCAAGACATAAAGATATTGGAAATAGTGTACACATGATTTCATCCCATGAAACCATTTTCTTCTCTAACCTCATAAGTAGTGTGCCATGTCATCAAAATTAACTATGGCAGCTCATTTATGGTCAATTTCGTTGAAAATGGCCTAATCGTCTCTCGGTCTTTGGGAAAAAAAAGAACAGTAGTGCACCTACTTTTTACCGAGGTAAATCACCAGAAAAAAAAGACTCCTCGTCAGCTAAACATGTGCAGCAGTAGGAACGTGGTCGAATTAGTTGTCAATAAAAGCCACCTACGGGAATCCTGCCGTCTAAGTTAGGCACACCTGGTCTCGGGTAGCTGCACGCTCGTACGTATACTAACGTACACGTATCGATCGACGTACAGTGCAGCGCGCGCACTGTGCAGGCGTTACCCGTCATTCATGGCGCGTACATCTGTTTTTCTTATGGCTTGTTTAAATACATCGCAAATATTGGATCCTTGCACATTTGGAATGGGTTTGGTGGTGCACTTGGGATGCATTTTACAAATCTGTTAACCCAACAGGGATCGAAGGGGACCTTCGCAGGTATACAAGAACAAATGTTCACGTACGTTTCCATTCTCACATACACTTGGTAGTTAAATGTTAGAATGGAATTCTCACATACACTTGGTTGTTAATGTTAATACAGAATATAAGGGCACCATTTTTCCTCCTTCTGTAGCTGTCATTAATTTACCAATAATGGATTTCTTGTTTGTGCGCCGCCGTGTGCCGTGCGCGTCCTGGCAACACGCACGACGTGAGCGGCCGCCGCCGGCCGGCCTCTGCAGCCTGCAGGCGATGGCTCAGGCCATTGCGGCACGCGCGATCGTCTCGTCTCCTTGCACTGGCTGGCCTACCTACACGCAAACCGAGCGCGGCATGCTCCACTGCCGAGACTGGATATGCCGATGCCTGATGTGCCCCTGTCTCGTTGCTTCGAGCCGTTTGGAATTTGGAACTATTTCCTGGCCGAGAGCAGCTTCGCAGACGCAAAGTTTCACCCCTTCTCGCCGCCGGCGCGCGCACTCGTCTCCGCCGTCGGCTTTCCTGCATCGCGCACCAAGAAATGTCGCGTGCTCTCCAGTCGATCTCCACGGTTTTAGTAGATGGCGTGCCAACTGACGAGGACACGCACCTAGGACGGTACAAGCCCAGCACGCTGTAAACGGGAGAGAGAGGTCCCTTAACACTGATGAGATTGGCAAAATTTCCAAGCTCCATTGCCAGTGTCACATTGAACCCGTTTTGTAAGATACGCATAGGAACTCCGAACTCATGAAGATCTGTGAATTTGAAACGCGCTGAGCAGTAACCACTGACCAGCATCACAACGTGGGAGTATGTCCGGGTTCGGTTGGCGCTAAGAGAAACCTCACCGAGTCCGATTGAGAGTCCAGGTCAACGGAGACGACCGCCTCCGCCAAAATTTATTTATCTGATTCATATACTGGCAGTGAAGTTTTGGACGAAATTGTGAGGCTTGCTACCTTTTATTTGTCGGATTGGATAGACAGAATTTACAGGGAATCAAGGCAAGGAGGCCGGAGATTAAATGGCGGCCGGCGGCGGCGAGCACCAGCGGCACAGCAAGGGGAGGCAGCGCCTTCTTTTCGTGGTGGAGGAGAGGAGGATTCTTGATCGAGGCTGCGACCAATACCTTGTCTTCATGATAAACCTCAAGGACATGTTCGCGTCCGCCGCCGGGAAGGACGACGATGAGGACTGGGCGGTGGCGATGAGGAGCCTCCCCCGCCCCGTCGCTCAGATCGACACGCTGCGTGGGCGGCACGAGCGCCTCGACCTCGCCGCCGTATCCGGCGCCGGTGGCAGCACCAGCATCGTCGTCGCCGTCAGCTGCGACGGGCGCACCGTCATCTACGACGTCGCCGCGGCGGCCGGGGCGCCATGCGGGCGGGAGCTTCGCTACAGCATGCCCGGCGGCACCACCCTGATCTCGTCGGGAACGCAGCTGTACGCCGTCCCCAACCACCTCTGGCCTCCAGCCGGCGGCGATTACGCCCCTAGCTTCCAGGCCCTGCAGCCCCCCGCGCAGGCAGGCGGCGGCCGCGACCGCCGCTGCTGGTCCTGGCGCGAGCTAAGTTGTGTAATAATCTGTTTGAATATGACCTTCTTGTTCCTGTATTATAATGTACCATTTGCCATGCTTCTGTTGTACTACTCTGATGCGAGTTATTACTTGGTGAACCAACACTTTACTAAGTAATGACTCCAAGACCGGTCATACTCCTCCTTGGGGAATGACAGGTCATTACACCCCGGTGGTGGAGAGCTGCGACTGGGGAAGCACAAGGTGCGCTGCTACAAGATGTCAAGCCATGGAATAGACGGCTACGTGCTGCAGCCTTCCTTGGGCTGAGCTGATGATCATCTATCCCTTTGTGCTATTTGCACAAAATTTGCGCCGATGGCAATGAATCCGGTGCTTGGGGTTGGCCGCTTCAATCCTCAGACGCGCGATGTCCAGCAGCAGCAGGCCGGTGGTCTGAAGCTTGGGGTCGCTCTCGATGGATGCGATATGCGACGACGAAGATGACATTGCCTAGCCCCAGCGACCATCACCGGCAGGGCTCGCCGTCGAGCTCTACGGGGCTAGGCTCTCCGGCTCTCTCCGCCATGGCGCCATCCAGCTCCCTCGCCTGTCTGGCGAGGAAGACCGGCTCCCTGAGCCTCTGACCGCAGTCAATGCACAATCTGGAGCCGCAAGTGCCGGATCCTGCGGCCAGAAGGTACCCAGGGTGGACGGTATTTCAAATACCGTCCACCCTCTGGTCGTTGCAAGCGCGCCACCAGCGCTGCTCCCCGTGGCTCGCCGGAGGCGCGCGGCGATCCTGCGCGGCGCCGCGACCCACACCATATGCCGAGCACGCTGGCGTACACGTTGGGGTTCCTCACCATCGGCCGGAGCCGGATCCCAGCAGGGGCGCACCTGGTCCCGCGCTCATCTCGACGTCGGCGCCGGGGTCGTCGAAGGCCATCTGCACGATGAGGTCCAGCGCCCACCCGCCGTACATGGCGTCGACCGTCGGGCAGCGGCACGCCGAGTGCCAGTGCGCGCCATAAGCCCATGGCACTGCGCGCGGCAGCGCAACAATGTGAAGCAGCAGCTTATACAGATAGAATTGTTAAGCAGCAGCTTATACAGAGATAACGTTGTAGAAATTATAGGAATTATACTAAGCAATAGACTATACTGAAATGTTATGATTAACATGACAGAATACTGCATATCTCAAATTAATGTTTTAGTCCAAAGTATGAATGTTTTTTCTAGTGATCTTCCTGTAACTGTTCTTACTCTAGCATTGTGCTTCTCTGAGACTCATGCGTGACTAGTGAAGCAACTGCTATGACTCCGTAACTCTTAGCATTGCTACTGCTGTATGCAATCCAACTTTTGTTCTTTCATTGGTGGCTGGCCAAAACTGCAGTACATCCCTCTGGTTGTGGTTGATGCTCTCAAACACACAAATTTACAAGAGTCACTAAATTCAGTGGAGAAACTACCGAAAACAGGACTCCAGTCAGTATACAAGTATATGAAGGGGAAAAAGGAAAATAAGGCTGTTACAAGCTCCAACCACCTCTGGGCTCCGGCCAGGCAAAGAAAGGTTCAGGTGCTCCGGTGGTTGGGTGCTACCATGCTACCAACCCGCGGATGCACTAATATGCATCAAAAATTCATTTAAAAATTTGAATCGATACTTCTCGCCATCTTCTATCATCATGCAAAAGTTGAGGATAAACAAAAAATTGTGCAAGAAATAAAAAAAGAAATCAGTGCATGAACAGCCAAACAAGACACTGGATATACTTACAGGATACCGAACCGAACTGCTGAGTTGCTAGCATTGGTTAAAACTCATGCTTGATGCTTCCATATACATGTCAACAGTACAGAGGTGATCATGGTACAGACCAATACAGCTGTTGAAACACACGAGATACAGTACAACAGGGTTCAAAAGAGACGAGGCAAATGAGACACGGTACACCTCCGACCCTTCTGAAAGCGGACTGCAAATGGAGCCGGTGTGCCTGTTATTTCCTCGGCAGGCCATCTCGTCCCCTATAGTTTTCCCTCTAGGAGAGCAAGGAGACCAGCGAGACAAACTCCGAGGTCACTCTGCCTTTCGATCTTGTGTTGATGACGAAATGCTCCGGGTACTTTCTGAGCAGCGCCAGAAGGCCAAACCAAGGCCTGCCCTTCGTCTCCGTTGGTGACCAGTCGTCTGTTGTTAGGTACTTTCGGACCCTGCTGGGATGCCACACGTTGCCAAACTGTTCAAGGAGCTGCAAGAAATCAAACGGGTTAGAATTTGAAAGTGGCAACAAGCACAGTGGGATAATTCGCTGAAACAAGAAGCTTACAAACATGGGCATCCCATACTTTGTTCAAAAGAAAAACATACAAAAAGTCAGCAGAAAAGGGGATATATAGATATACAAGTTCCAAGTTTATAGAGAAAACAGAAAATAATCAATGGGCAAAAGAACATCACTGGTAACGTATATGTGCTGTACAAGAGAGTGAACTGAAAAGTGGCAGCTGAAATTCTTGAAACTGCTAGAGAAGGGTTCTTAAAATAAAATAATAAACACAAATCATAACTACAAGAAATCACCATCTCAGGTGAGGGACCAAAGCTTCCCTTTCTGGGTGCTGATACACAGTACAAGTCCAACATGGAAACAAACTACCGAAATGGAAGGCAGGGGTTATCTATCATACTCCACATCTGAGGATGGCAGACAAGGCGATGAGCACCTAGCAGCACATTGCATCACTTTAAGGGGTTAGGATATTCGGAGAATTGGTTAGAACATACATTGGGATAGGAAAATATCTGGGACCAAATAGACCAATCCCTCTTTGCCTGCTTCCTAGTAAATGCATTGCAATGCTTCTATAAGGATGACCTGTATTGACTCTTGACGCATAGGAAACAATATCAAAACCTAGGAAAATCAATCACTAGTACGTGGAGCGTATCTAAAAGCAAATAACCAAACTAAAAATCATCATCCATAAACTTGAGTTATTATGAACAGGACCTTGCCACTAAGGTTGCTCGGTGCTACATGAGTACATGACTGCTTCGGTATTTCTTCGCAACTGCTGCTGCTGTTGGGGCCATGCAACATCCGCAACAGTCAAATAGGAAACATACTGTGTGTCAGTGTGTGTGAATTGCGATTCTTAACAATGCCCATGTCAGTGGAATGGGTCTAGATGCTAGCAGACAAAGCCCTGTATTATTAATATACTAGAAGGTTTATAGTCTACAGGCACAAAATCGAATGCTTCAGCATAGTTTTCTCAGGTCAGCTCGTATACACATCAAGCAAAGCTTTGCAATGGCAATGACCGCTAACATAAAATATAGGAAAAGGCGACATAATCTAGACCAAATCCAGATAATGTGTCAGAATGGTGCTGCTCATGACCTGGATTATCTAGTTCAGATTTACAGGGTAGGAATTCTATCATTTGACTTAAATGTTACAGTTCCAATTGGCATTTGCCCACAAGTTTCTCATAGTCTATTCATGCTATCACTAATTTCAATCTGAATTTATTTTCTTTAATGATGTAGTCCCATGTTCCATCCCCTCAGTTTACAAACACATGATATAGCATTAGGTTTGCCTCGAGTTGATTAAGTAACAGGATACAATTTGGACTAATCAGGGAGCACGAGATTTTGAATTCAGCATCGAAATTGAACAAGTATATATTTATGATTTTCCATAACAAACCTCGGTGTGGAGTTTTGTCATGGGCATCCATTCTCCAGGACCGCAGAGGTCAGATAACACTGTGGCAACAGATGAAACGACCTCTTTCTCTTCTGCTTGAAGGATTTGTTGGTTGTCCATATCCCTGTCACCCCTTGATCTTATTTCTGATCTACTGTCTGCAAAACCAAAAGACAGCATTTGAGGTACAATGGAATGGACTGTTTCTGCACTGTGAACAATGGAAATAGCTCTAAAAACCAGAATACAGCACAAGTGTTTCCCATTGAATATAATTGCTAACTGAAAAAGGGAGTGCAGGACTGACATATATTCATCACATCATATACTAATACTTAATCCTTGAAACAGTTAAATACTTCAATACACCTCTTGCTATATTATTAAGAGTAGTGAAGGTAGAGTTTCAGAATAGGAAAAAAGAGATGCAGCTACATGCCTACATTTCAACATAAAAGAGACCTTGTTGTGGGAATACATATATAAAAGATTAGAAGGTACTGTTCCAACAACAAAAATGCCTTTTTGACACAGCATTTGCAGTAGCGTCCAGAAGATGCTATATTCTTGTAAAGAAAGTATTGATGGATCTTTTCTTTTATGACAATTAATAGTTACTAAAATTTCCTTAACCATCACTTTTGTTAGGTTGTGTCATACTCTAGCTTATCAACTGATATGGACTGTTGATAAATCCTTACATACTATGTGATCAGTAGTTTAATGTAATCACTAGGTTAAATTATTGTCCAAGCACAATCACAATTTACTATGCGTCTTTAACAATAAAACAAGAGGATGAAGAAACATAAATCATACTATCAGTAGCACACATTCGATAAAAGCACACAGGGAGCATAGGATTACCTTCACCTAGTGTTCCTATTGCTTCCACGTTGATTCGGTGCCCACCGTAGATATCCAATTCTCCGGACGACTTCTTGTTTCTCTTTATCAACTTCCCCCTCACCCCACTTTCACTGATTCCATTCCCAATGTCATCGACCTCCCGACCATAATCACCTTCAAAGGAGCGGTCGTGAAAATCAGACAAACGAGGGCGCCCTGGACGTGCGTACGATGGTGGAGGGAGCTGCTGTGGAATAATTGGTGCATGCCGAGCAGCAGCAGCCGACGCAAAGATGGACCGCGTCGGGAGCAGGAAGTAAAACTTCTTGTCCCCAATCTGCAGCAGATCCTGCGAATCAAGCTTAACAGGCGGGTTTCCAGGGAGGTGCAGAACACCCTCAACAAGGCATCCGTTCTTGCCGATAACATCGAGGGCGAACCGGCGTCGCTGGAAATCGTAGAATATCCGGGCGTGGTGGCGGGAGATGTTCATACCCCCGCCGAGGCTCGAGAGATCCACATCCACCGTCGATTTCTTGCTGTTGCGGCCCAGCATGATGGAGTACGTCTGCATGTAGTACTCGAAATCTTCGCCCTGGAGCTTGGCAAACCCCGCATCCACCTCACCATCAGCGCCCGAAGACCCACCGGGCATTCCGCCCGCACCCAGGGTAGCAGGGACGGCCTTGACGTGGGGCATGGGGGCCGGAGGAACCACCGAATTGTTGGGAAATCAAATGCAGCCGCAGCTTGGGAACCTTGATCTCGGGAGCTGGAGAGAAGAAGAACCACCTAATCGGACCACGGCAGGGTCCTGCGCCGTCGGGTCGGAGGGGAGCTGCGGGCCTGCGCTGGACGGATCCGTCGGGTGGAAGGGAGGAAGAGGAGGTGCTGAGTTCGGGCGGAGGGGAGCTGCGAGCCTCCGGCGGTTGGGCTGACGGGGAGGGGCGGGCAGAGAGATCGATCGATCTAGGGTTGGGGGAACGGCCGAAAGGGCCAGCAGCCGCGCATCACTTGACAGAGTGCTTCACAGGAGAAGAAGGCGAGAAGGGCGAGAAGCCAAGTGATGCTAAAATAGGGAAAGGCTGCAAAAAATGGTGGGTATGTGTTGGAGTGCTAGTGGTCCATTTTTTTTTGATAAATTAGAAGGGCATCTAAATCTAAATCTACAAGTGAAACGGAATTTCAATTTTGTTTGTTTATAGTGAAGGAAATGGATTTTTTAACATCAACATGATAAGATTGCTTATGAATAAATGTGAATCGATCAAGTATCTCCTTTCTTTCTTTGACGGTTTAGCACTAGTAGAGAATGATAACAAGGGAACTTTTGAATAGGTGTAGCTTTAATGTCTTAATGTTCCGTGATCTAGTGAAGGGATAGGGTGGTTGGGGGTTGAGATGGTCTAATGGGCGAGTGAGACTTACTTGATTCTATCTCGAATTTTTACGTGAATTATTCGAAAAGTTGAAGCAATTAGAACAAATAAACTAGAGCAAGTGTTTAATGAATGCATGAGGCTTCAAAATAAAAATAGAAAATTAGGACAAACAATAGCTCTATTTTTATCCAAAAATATATATAAAAAAGTGTTGTTATCCGTGGAGTCTTTGTCCTGTGACTTTCACTGATAGTGTTAGTGTTAGTGGATGCAATTTTGTCATTGAATTGTATTGTTGGACAGAATGAAAATACCACATATGTTTTAAATATATAATGTTTAGTACTAATTAGTTTAAAAATAAATTAATTAGCTTGTTCCAATAGTTGTATATTTAAAAATGCATGGAGATATGATATTTCACGGCAGAAGTTACCAAGTGAGGAAAATTTGTTTATTAACCTAAGCTTATTAGCACTAACATTTTTTTAGAAAAATAGCCTCCAATAAAATCTTGCATATATTTTAATAAGAGAACAATGTGTGTGGGAGGGAGAGAGGGCCGATCGGCCGGGAATATAACTGTTAGATTTTCTCAAAATCAGGAAGATATGTGAGCACTTTTGGAATTTTTTTTCTCGACTTAAGGTCTTAAATTGGTTAAATCCAAACCATGGCTTCTTTACCTAAAATGTAAAGAATGATTAAATACACTAAACTACAAACAAAGCTATACCGTAAAAAGAGAAGGGAGGAGGATATGGTGTTACAGAGCATCCATCTTGTGATGTAAGTAGTGTACTGCTAATTCTTTTCCATTTGGTTGAAATTTTAGCTTAAAATAGGTACCATCGCTACATGACTTCTACCACTTAGTTCCAATGCTAACTTTTAAACCGTGGCTTCCCTAAAATGAAGAAGCAAATCAAGCTTCTTTGGGGCACAAAATGAGCCACAGGAAGCATCAAATTTGAGGGCCGATGTGCCTGGCTTTTCTTAAGCAATTTATTTCAAAAAACTTACCTTTTACGCAGAGCCAAGTTGTTGAGTCATTAGGCTACTTCTAATGGGAAGTTTCACGAGATTTCATTCTCATTAATTAGTATACCACATAGAATTTTTTGATGACATGGCGTGAAATTAAAGAAGAGAGAGATGGAACCAGTTTCACCTAGATGAGTTTTGATCTTATAAAACCACATCATAAAATTATGCATTGGGGAGAGAAGTTTCAAACACTATTTCATTTCATTGTTGCTTATGAAGCTGTCTTGAAAATATTGGGATTAACCTTATAAAATTGTTTGTAGTCGATGAAAATTAGGAAGCAAGAGGTTTAACGCAAGGTCACGTGACCACACTGTGTCAAGGAGTATCCCAGGAAGAAACAAGGAGTCAAGGAGGCAGCAATAATCACACAGGACATTGACATGAGCACACTGTGTCACGTTCGGTGTTTGAGGCCACGACTCCCGTAGTCCGGTCCCCTTCCCTCAGCACGAAACCAAAACGAGTCCACACGAGCCAGCCGCTCGGCGTCGCCGTCCGTGGCCCGCCGCCGCTTGACGGAGTAGCAGCAGCAGCAGTAGCAGGGGGAAGGCAAGCGTGGCCGGATGGGGGTCCTGGGCGACGCCTCCGGGTGGTGCTTCTGCTCCGGCGGGGCCAAGCTGGAGCGGATCAAGTCCAGCCTCCTCGCCGCAAAGGGCGCCGCCGTAGCTGCCGTATCCTTCCCCAGCGGCGGCGGCGGCGGAGGAGGAGGAGGAGGGGGAGCGGGAGGCAAAGGCGGGAGCGGGCTCCTCATCCACCGAGGCCTCCTGCTCACCACGCACGGCACCATCCCCTCGGCCGCCGCGGCGGGCGCCGCCGAGGTCCGGCTCAGCCACGGCCGCCTCCTAGCTCGCCTGGTTCCCCAGAGGTAACAGCGCATTTCTTGGACTCCCCTGTTTACCTTTCCCTTGGCTTGGTTTGAATGTGCAATGCGGTGTCAAGCGATTAGATTTTTTGGGAGCGAGTTCATCCCCCAGCAATCTCTTGATAGTACAATGCCGCATGAAAAGATTGGATTTTGGGTTAGAGAGTGCAGAACTTTTGCCAATTTCATTCTGCTGCGTTCGTACCTGATTATTGATGTGGCACCTTGAGTCCTTTGACCGTGGTGTAAAAGGATTTTTTTTTCCAGTTAATTGAAAGCTGGTAGTTTTTTTAGTAATTCACACTTCCCAGATGTATATATGATTCAGTTTTTTTTTTCTGTGAATCTATCTACCAACTGCTGGTTTCTGCATTTGAGAAAAGGGGTTTTGTTTGCGTGGAAGCTTGAGACTCAGGGCCATTGTGCTTGGGTTGACTTCCATGTTGTTCAGGAGATTATTTTGGGCTTGTGGTCATGGACTTAGATAATCTTGATTTTATTGATTCACTTAGTCATGTAGCGACTAGCAACAGTATTACATGCCGGTGGGGATAAGGATTTTCATTTTGTTTGGTTGGCGAGGAACAGGTATAGAAAGTGTAAGTGCATTATGCTTCCTTGTTGATAGGATTTTGTGAGATTAAAGATCTGCTAGTAGCAGATACATGGACCAGCGTACCAAGAGAGACGTATGCTCACTGACTCAGGCTCTCAGCCTTACTGAATGACAATAAAATTAGAAAGCTTTGCTGCCATTTTGTAAGGGATGGGGGATTAATGCTGGTTTGTGCAATAGTGGATAACTTTTAGCCTAGTACTGGATTGCCTTTCTGTTTCTGTACAGGATGGCATAAATTCTTTTCAAGTTTAGATTGCTGGTTGGCTAATGGTACATAAGATTCTTTGGCAAGTAATATCTGCTGAGAAGTGGTCCTCAGGTCTACTTATTCACTTGATTGATGAGCACAGGACATGTTTTTAATGCACTCTTAACTCAACATGGGATCAACCTGGATTTTCCTCTGGAACACTTTATTGTCCAACACCCAGACATTCAAATGATTAGTTATATGGAATGATGGAAGGATATAAAAATGCTTTCAACATAGCAAAGGAAGCTCCTTTCTTAAGATTTTTTTTGAAAGGATATAAAATCTTTAAAAAAAGTAGCCATGAAGAGAAAAATATGATGCACATTCTCCTTGCCGTTAGTGGTTGAATAAGCTAAAAAAGTATAGGAACTCAAATGGGGCTTTTTCTTCCATGCCTTTGCCAGATTACTTACTGCTACACATTTTATGTCTTCATTTCAGGTTCTTTATTACCAGTCCTATTCTTGACCTTACAATAGTTGGTCTTGATGTCGTGGATGGTGACTCAAGTTCACATGGGCAACAGCCTCATTTCTTGAAAACTTGCTTGAACCCCAGCTTGGACCTTGGCAGTACAGTTTTGCTACTGGGACATAACAGGAGGGATTTGGCTGTAGACGAGGGGAAGGTTGTAATAGCTACAGACAACCTTATAAAGTTCTCAACTGATGAAGTCTTGTGGCATCCGGGATCTGCTGGGTTTGATATGCACGGAAATCTAGCTTTTATGGTCTGTGATCCCATGAAAATTGCACCTTCTACACCTAATGGGTATGCTTCCGCATCATCAACTGTGCTTCTTGCATCAAGAAAGGATGTGCCCACACAGTTTGGGATCCCTATCCCTGCAGTATGTGAATGGTTAAAACAACACTGGAATGGTAGCTTAGAAGATGTTAGCAAGCCAATGATGACTCCTGCACGGTTGACAACCTCTGGAGAACGAAGTGGGCGTTCTTCCTTTGGTCATATTCGTTATATTAAGACCACGGAGCGAGAGGGTGGTGATGTCTTGTCATCATCACAGATACCACCAAGACCAACATGGCAGCATGGAGCCTGCAGCTCAGCATCTGCCAAGATTTCACATGGCGAAAAGGACTCAACTGTCTCACATTCTTTCCATGGGCAACATGAGCTCATCTCAAAAATGTGCAAACCTAAGAACGAGCAAGCTGCTTCACTTATGGATATTAGCCTTCCTCCTGGGCATTCAAGATCTATTCGCCTACCGCTTCCCTTGAAGCAAATGATGCCTGATGAGAACAAAAATGAGGCGAACAGGCCAGCTCCGCATGGAACACGTCCATCTAACGTGCAAATCAACTGTGGCACTCTTCACAATGTTGCTTACCAGGAAAATTGCTGGAGTGAGGTGCAGTCCAGTTCCTCCCCACTCGCGATATCAGAATTAGGAGATGAGAGGGATGGTTTTAGCAGCGGGGAGGAGACAATGTACTCTGCTGAAACAAGGGAAAGCCGGAACATTCCAAGTCCAAAGGACAAGAAGGCTGAGATATTGGGTCGATCCCAAAGTTTTGTGAATCATAACAAATGGGACTCACCTAAAAGTGTCGAATCATCAAAAGGAGTCCCCTCGAAGTCGCACACCTTCATCCCTTTGAGAAAACCGCATCTACAGGCTGCAGCCATTTCACAGAAGAGCCAAGATTATTTCAGCCCAACCGTCTCCTCCAACATGAAGAAGAGGAACTTGTCCCAAACTCCCATGAAACCGAGGCAGCGTGCTCAAGTTACCTCGAAATGGATAACTTGATGCATTGACCTGTTCTCAGAATCATACAAAGATAACACCTTGGTTTAGTCAGTTCCCACGGGAAATTTCTTCTTTCTTTTTTCTTCTTTGTAGTTGTATTTTGTAAATGTATTCTTGTCATGAACTACTCTCTATTGGCCATTCTTTTCAGGGCACCAGAAATTAGAAAATATCGCTCTTTACCGTGTAATTCTCTACTGGAGGAGGGTAATTCACAGGAATGCATTTTTTTTCTTACTGGGTTATTCATGAGGCTCTCTACATGCCAATGCCATTTCTTGAGGCGAATCAGCGGATAGCTTTGCAGCTGTGCTGTTTTCTCTTCTTGCACAAAAGCTACGCCAACTCGTGGCATAGTCTTGTGTTACGAAGTGCCGGCTAGTCAACAGTGGCTTCTGCATCATTATCCATTGTTTTTTTGGAACGTTTCATGAAGCATGTTCAGCCCGCTGCAAACCTGAAATATTATTCTGGTAAGGAATGCAATGCAACTGCATTTCAGGTTGTTGTTGAGTGATGAATCATATAATCACTCTCTCGAGCAAAGAAAGGTAAATCCTTCTCTGAAGCGACAAAAGCCTAGTGGGACTTGCATGTTTTTTTCCCCTCAACCGTATAGAAATTGAAAACTTTTTCATGTGAAATTCAAATATCCCTGAAACACGGATATCTTTTTTTTCCCTAATCCTACAAATTTTGAACTTGTACGAAATTCATATATCCGAAACAGGATCTGAAGATGCATAGATGTTCAATCTCCCTTCCAGTCAGTCCTCACGGCTAGCCTCCCCTCATCTTTTATCCATCGTTTGATCGACATCCGACGGACGTGGGCTACGCATTTACCTCTAGGCGAGGCTCCTGAGACGCCGGCCGAACCCCGATTCCGTTCCTCTCGTCGTCCCTTCCCCTCCACCCTCTCCACCGCAGCGCGACTTCACCGCCCGATCGGGGCCTCCCGCCCTCCCCTCCGCCGCACCCCACGCCGCCGGACGGCCGGAGATCCGGTACCTGCGCTCCCCCCTCTCTCACCTCTACTGCGAGGGGCGTGCCTGGCCTTCGTGACGCTGACCTCTTGGATCCGGCGGAAGCAAGAGTAGAGGAATCCACGAGCGATCGGGAGCGATGCGGCAGCAGCGGGGCGGGAGGAGGGGGGACGACCCGGGGCTCCTGACGAGGGCCGTGGACAAGGTGTTCCGCTTCGTCCGCCTCGCCGAGTTCGAGATCCTCTTCGTCCTCTTCTTCCTCGTCGCCTTCCTCCTCTTCAAGGACCTCGTAAGCACCCACAGCAACCCAGTATGGCAGTATCTCTCCCCCGAACACAGAATGAGATCGAGTAGGGTAGTTCAATGCCTCAATTCGCATGGCGCGTTTGGTCAATTTGGCACTGCGTGGCCATGATTTTTGAATAGTATACAGTAGTTCCATTCGAATACGAATGTGTTAAATGGTTGTTAAGTTCTCAGCTGAAATCACAGAAGGTTAGTGAATGCAGATACTCTTCATCCATATAGCTTAGAATTTTCCCTATCCCTAGTGTAGATAATAACTGGTAGAATTGTGGTATTTTTATCCATATTAGATCTTGAGAAATTTCTTTAAAAAAAGATCTTGAGAAATTCCCCCGTGCTGATGACTATGGGAATTACACTGTTTAAGTGTTTGGCAGAAACCACTAGTTTTGAGTTCACATGCATTGTTGAGATTTAGCCATCCGAATATATTTGATTGGAGACCTAGCTATTTCCTTGAAATGATTATTAAGAAATCAGGTGAAATCATAGATGTTATAGTAGCTTACTGAATACAAATACTTTCCTTCGCACAACTTGGAACCTTTCGTTGTTGATTGAATGGCGGGTATTATGCATTTCTCAAAAAACAGGCATTTTTTTTTGGTGGGGGGGTCCATGGTAGGCCTTTCTGGCATATGAATTATGATGTTAGAATAAAAAACACCATTTGGAATAGATATAAACGTCATATGCATTTCCTTGGTTTGGTCATCCAGACTGTTTGATCTGGATGCCTACCTGTTACATTGACATGTCTCAGTGGCAAATCATGTCCTTGTGTGAGTTAGTTACCTCACTATAGATGAATGCAGATTGTTTTATCAGGTATTTTGGAACTTTTGTCTTACACCGATTATTGAATGAATTTTGCTGCAGATGTCGCGACCTGAATACAATCAGATCTTTGTCAAGAAGCCTGATCTAGGTGACCCCTGGCCTTAGAGAGTACAGATCATATAATGTTCTTAGTTGTAGCTTGGTCTTTTCTTTTGAGTTGTGTTGCAAAGTACATTCTTCTTTGAAAGGCTGTGTGACCCCCCCCCCCCCCCCACCCCCCGCGCGTTTTTTGTACTGTCAGGAACATTTTTATGACTACTTAGAGTATTCTCTCAGTGACGGTGAATATATTTAGGTAGTCATCTTCTTTACTTCAAGAGGAAATTTTCATGTCAATATTGCTATGCAGCCATACTGAGGTTGTTGCCAGCAGGCAGCAGTTATTGTTCACTCTGTTTATGTTGTGTGAGGTCCCATGAGTTCTAAGTGAAATTGATCTTATTAGTGATAAGGTGCACCACCCATGGCACTTAAATCAGTTACTTTGCAGTGCTTTTAATAATTGACAGATTATTGCTGGGTGATGAGAAGGTCCCTACTATATAAGTATATAACTTCAAAAATTATGTGCCATTGTGATATAAGTTCAGATTACTGACTTGGCAGGATCCAGGAAATGCGAAAAATTATTGCTGCAGTTTTTTTTCATGGTAACCTCTTTGGTTGGATTATCTAAGAACTGGCATCGTCCTAGAAGGTTTGGTCAGCTCCAAAAGTTGGCTGGATTATCCAAGAACTTGGTTATGCTTTTGTTAGCACGAGCGAGTACTCACTCATATCCGATGCCAAGGAATGACACTCTGGCTGTCGGTGGGCGAAAGATAGAAACAAAGACAGTGGGATTCGGTTTTTGGACAGACATCAAATACACTATGTAGTAACTGTCTAACTGACAGTACATAAGAGAGAGGGAATGACTCATTTTATTTTCCAAAAAGGAGAGCTGAAGAATTATAATTTGGTAGTTAAACGTTCATTCCAAAGTCATTGCGTATCAGAGGTACCAGGGATTGGGGGATTCAGTTTTCACACTGCATGAAGCAAAGAACCCTAGGTCCGTAACCCTGGTCAAAGCAATTTTTTTTCGTTGATGCTGCGGCAGCTTCGGAGTGAGCATCACCAGATTCGTCGCACATTCACGTGTGTGCACGCGTCAACGTCGTTACGTGAGATCCAACCTAACGGGAGCGTCAAAGGGTGAATAAAAGAATCCTCTGGTGAGCAGGTTCGGCGGAAGTTGGCGTACGCCAACTCAATTTGAGTGCTCGAGACACTCTGAAAGAAGATACGTACTACAAGGATACTCGGTGTGGATTCTGCATTTCTGACGAAAAGTTTCCGAATCCTGTTCGCCTCAAGCAACACTTTCTGACGAAAAGTTTGAACGGAAATGGTCTTTCAAAAATTCGTCAAGATGTTCGAGGCTGATTTTATCTGAATTTTGGCTGAATTTCGTTTCCTAAACGGCACGGCGCGTCGGCGGCAAGGTGGAGCCCGACGCGAATGGCACGGGAAGGGAACGCGGAACGGGCAGTGTTCAGGGTGGGCCCGTCGCCTCCGCTCCTTTTAACTCCTCGGCCATCCCGACGCCGCACGCGGGTCGCCCGGCTGGCTGCCCCTACTCCGCGCCACTCCTCCGAGATCCCGTCCCCGCCTCGCCGCGCCGACAGCCCCCCCGCCCGACCTGCCGCACGGATCTCACCTCGTCTCCCGCTCCGTCGCGATGCACGGGCGCGCGCCCGCCGCGGCCCTCCTCGTCGCCCTCGCCCTCTCCGTTTCCATTTCCGCCTCCGCCGCCGCTGGCGCGGACCAGGTCAGCATTTCCCACCAGCTCCCCGTCCTTCCCCCGTTTCGTCTCCGCGCAGGGCTCTTACAGTCTTGCGTTCCGGGTTCTGCGTTCCTGTCGTCAGGTTGCTGATGGCGCTGCCGCGAATGGCACCGGCGCTGGCGCCGCCCGCCTGGACCGCCGCACAAAGGTGAGCATGTGCATGCTGTGTGTCTGAAGTCTGGACAAGCCAGAGCATTTGCTCTGAAGGCTGGGTTTGTCTAGTACGTATCTCTGAACGCCTCCCTCCCGTGTGTTATCCTTCTCAGATGTTCCTCCACACGGCGCGGGCGCGCGGGGCCGCGGCGGGGGCGCAGGAGCCGGGGCTGGGGCTCTTCGATGCTTTCTTCGCCAGCCTGTCCATGATCGTCGTCAGCGAGGTGAGATTGCCGCGGCGCCGGCGTCCATCCCTGGGCTTGCTTCTGCTCCTGCGTGTATACGTCCCTCGGAACATGTTTCTGAATTTTCTGTGTCTTCTGGCCTGAAGATTGGCGACGAGACGTTCATCATCGCGGCGCTGATGGCGATGCGGCACCCCAAGTCGACGGTGCTCTCTGGCGCGCTGTCGGCGCTGTTCGTTATGACAGTAGGTGAAACTGAAGCTTTGGCTGTTTGCCTTATTTCAGGTGTTGTGGTGGACTAAAATGGATTCAGGTTTGGTCTAACTGATCCTTCATTGGGCTTGGTGTTGCCTTCTTTCAGGTGTTGTCAACTGGGCTAGGCAGAATTGTTCCAAACTTGATATCAAGGAAGCACACTAACAGCGCAGCAACTGGTATGTCAAAACTGACTGGTAGAGGTCGTAGAGGTTGGGGAATAATGATCCAACCATCGGAAGAAATGAGTAGTAAAAACTGTTGATTACTATTTGTTTCAGTCCACCTGAAGTGGTACACTAGATGTTACATACATGCATGTACTCAAATTAAAATTCAGGTTTTAGATATGTATACTTGAAATTTACTGGGGTGCATAAATGTAAGGAAATAGAACTAGTACAAATTGTCACGGTGTTATATGATTGAATATTTATGCTTCTCCACAGTATGCTGCTAATTTTTGTTGCATCCAAGTGCCTCGTAATTGGAACTGTACATAACAGACCAACGTATAGGTTCTTCTTTCAATGAAGTTAGTGAATGAGTACATTTGTTAGGCCACTCCTTAATCATGGATATTCATTATAAGAGCAAATTCTAAATTTAATCACTGGAAACAAAGAATGGTACAAAGAACTTATTGAGCTTCAAAGGTCCTCTCTTGGGTGTATGTAGATACTCTTTTGGACACAAATACTTTTAATCTCATGATCTTTTTAGCTATGATATGTAACCGGAATATCAGTTTAGTTCTGTTCTTCTGTAGCGTGCACCAGTTCATTCAGTGATGTCGTATCTCCTCTTTTGGTATTTTTGTGTTTCAGTCCTTTACGCGTTCTTTGGGCTTCGTCTGCTGTACATTGCCTGGAGGTCAGATTCCAAGGCATCACAGAAAAAGGAAATAGAAGAAGTATGTATAATTTCTTATCAGCCCTCCACCCTCTTTTTATTTACATAACAGGCAGCACCCATCTGTGCTAGATATAGACATATAGTGTAAAGGACTTAAGTCCATAATTACTCAGAGTTTCCTAAAAGTTACTATTCAGGATCGTACCGTGCTTGAAAGTTGAAAGTTAATTTCTGATATAAAGAGTTACGCAACTAACTATTCCTTACTTGGCAAGATGACATTTTGTGCTGTATAGTTGTGCTATTTTGTGTATCCCTACTGTGCGCATTAGTTATAGAGACCTGTTAGTTGTCATGATCAGTCTCTGTTCAGCTTATATGTTATTTATTTTTTGACACATACAGGTAGAGGAAAAGCTGGAAGCAGGTCAAGGGAAGTCAACATTTAGACGTGTTTTCTCAAGATTCTGCACTCCTATTTTCTTGGAGGTAGATTTCCCTCCCTTCTCATTTTACGCTATTTCATTTCTCAGAAACTTTTGTTTACTGGCATCTGATTCTGCAATCATTTTACTTTCTTCGAGAGGATCTACAATCCTTTTCAACAGTGCTTGTTTGTGTTAACTCTAGTAGTTGATGTGCAATGCTTAAAACATATCATCGCTGATGCTGCACCTGTCTAATGTTTTTAACTGATTTTATGTATTCCTTGTTTTGGTTTCAGTCATTTGTGTTGACCTTCCTAGCGGAGTGGGGTGACCGGAGTCAGATAGCTACGATCGCGGTATGGCTCAGTTACATCTTCTAATCAAACTCCAAGCTCTTCCATGTCCACCCAAATTCATAATTTAACCCACAAACAAAATCGTAACTGAACTTTGAGCATTGACTTCAATGCAGCTGGCGACGCACAAGAACGCGATTGGTGTCGCTACGGGAGCAACCTTGGGGCACACCATCTGCACATCGATCGCGGTGGTGGGTGGCAGCATGCTGGCGTCCAAGATATCTCAGGGCACGGTAGCGACCATCGGAGGCCTCCTCTTCCTTGGGTTCTCGCTTTCGTCATATTTCTACCCGCCATTGTAATAGTTCCTCCTGCCCTGCCTGTCATCCTTCAAGTTCCTCCTGCTCGCGCCTATTTGTTTGTTGCTCAGCCACTCCCTAACCTCTGTGCCCCTCACCTTGGTCCTTGGCCATCATTTCTCATCTGATCCAGTGATCCTTGGCCTGTGGCATAGGATTTTTTGCTGTACCAGTGTACACGGATATGAGATATGAGAAGTAGGGATACAATCAACGCAAATTACTAGTAGTTACTAGTAGTTACGGATTCCAATTCAGTAAATCTGTATCTACACATCGTGTCCTTGTTAGTTACATACAGTTCATCGTCTCGTTTTTCCTGCAACGGGTGCCATTCATGTTCATCGATGGCAATCTGCCATTAGCAGGTGAGCTAGTAGTTGAACCACCACCGCCAGCGGCCGATGATCTTGCCGACGTACTCGTGGTGGTGCGGCTTCGTCCGGCACATGGTGGGGAACACCCCGAGCACGTGCCGGCACTCCCTGAGCACCACGTCCCCCACCAGCGTCTTCTCCCGCCCCTGCCTTGGCGCCGGCGCGGCGGCCGGAAGCGAAGCCGCCGGAGCCAATGATGGGGCCGGACCCGGCGCTGGCGCCGGCGCTCCCGGATCCTCCTCCGACTCCGACACCTTCGCCGCCGGCACGGGGCCGTGGCGCAAGTGCTTCCCGGTGACGAGGAACATGTGGCCGTCCTGGAAGAGGTATCGGCACCCGCCGCGGTCGACGCGGCACTGCGGCGCCCAGGCGGCGGTGCTGTTGAAGACGACGACGTCCTGGAGGAAGTTGCCCATGTAGCCCCACTTGCAGAAGATGACGTAGGGATCGGCCTGCGGCTGGAAGAAGGCCTGCTGGGGCTTGTAGGGGTCGAGGATGAAGTAGTGGAAGTACTCCCAGTTGCCGGAGAAGGCGGCGCGGCAGCTGAGGATCATCTGGCCCCCCGTCATGGTGCTCAGCATCGACACCGAGTGGTTCCGCCCCGGCGGCGCCGGCGCCGAGCCGTCGTCCCGGGGCTCCGCCGCGTGCGGGGACAGCATGCCCACGATGATCACCACCGAAGGGATCGCCACGAACACGAACGGGATCGAGATGATCGTCAGCTTCCGGAGCAGGTCCTTCTTCTTCTCCTCCATTAATTGTCGATTGTTTGGACCGCCGGCTTTTCTTGCTCTTCCTCTCGCCTCCCCTGATTGCCCTGCATTGCTCATCACGCTCACGTTGCGGTGCTTATATTTAGAAGATTGAAATCTATTTATGGCATCTGTTCTTCAAAAAACAGATGGCTCGAATTGGCCACATCTTTGTTTGAGTATTTGAATCCGATAGACGAAATGACGAATTGACAAATGTATGGTCCATTGAATATATGATTGCATGCAAAATATCCCCAAATTGCAAGCATGGGAAGACAAGGCAGATGCAGAATGGTGAGGTAAGAATATGCATGCGTATGGATCAAGAGCAGGAGAAACCGAGAAGTGTGATGCATTACCTTCGGACCAGCCTGAATTCCCCAGGAATTTCACAAGAAACAACTCAATCCCCACCGAAATCTAGAGAAAGAACCCTTTGTGATACGTATGCATTGCGCATTGAGAGAGGGACAGGGGCTTGGAGGAATAATGGAGGCAAATGGGAAGACAATAGAGGTCCACGTTGCCTTATATAGGCATGCGCATGCGTTACGTCTGTCAACACCAAATTTGAGCTGGGGATGTTTGTATCTAAGCACTTTGTTAGCAGTTAATTTGCAACCGATATTTGGCATGCCAAGAACCTTAGGATTAATTGCAGAATGAGAGCCAAATGTGAGCTGTTTCTAGGGCTAGATTGCAACCCTGACTGTGGCTAGATTTCAAAACATTTGGTTTTTTTTATTTGATGAAAAAGAAAATGCGCTTTGTTTCTCGTTTTAAAAATTTCTTAATTTCTTTGGATACAAGCTTCAAACATCCATATCTTCCGGAAATGCCCCCATGAATCTTAACATATACTGCATGTGGTTGGGTTTATTTGTGCCTAATTTCCAACATGAATAGTCCCTGCCTTTTGTAGGTTGTGTGAGCCATAAAATGGCTGCATCAGTCAATGATGGTCCCTATAGTTTCAAAAAAAAAATGGAGGATTGAGTAAATCCAAATGGAACCTGGGCCAGGCTAAGCTTGGCAAAGGAGGCTTGCGCATGGCCCAACGTGGCACGGCCCCGCCCAACTAACTCGTCCATCTCTGCAGCCCAATAACAGGAGCCACCAACCCGTCTCTATCTCCCCCACAAAACCCCAACCGCACCAACGGAAGAAACCAGCGCGAAATCATTTGCTTCTCTGCCGCCCCTCCCTCTCCAAACCCCCTTCCCCTTCCCTCCCGGGCTCGCCGCACGAACCCGAGCGGCCCTGCCGTCTTCCGGTAAGCCTTTCCCCCGGCGCTGTTCCTCCGATTCTCTTCCTCGCTCGGTGGATTGGTGTTTTACTGGTTCGGATCCCGGAATCCGGGGTCGCCGTTCTTGAATTGATCCCCCCCGCCAGAATGGTTTTCGTTTCGCGCGCCTTCTCGATTGATTTCATTTTCGCCCCAACCCTCTGGTTCTCCGCCTTTCAGGTTTCTTGGTTCAATCCCTGGCCCGTCGGCTCTTGATCCTAGTCAGAATGGTTGCGGTTTCGGTTGTTCTTGATCGATCCTTATTCCCTCTGGTTCTCCGCCCTTTTGCGTTCTTGGTTCATCCCTCGTCCGTACGGTTCTTGGCAGCAGTTCTTGGTCCTCGGCGGAACGCTCGATTCCTCACCGTTTTCTTGGATTTTCCTCCTGTTTCCCCGCCTCTCTGGCTTTCCTGGGTCATGCGCATTCCGCAGCGTTCTTGATTGTTTGGTGGTTTTGGGTTTGATGGACTCACGCGGCTCTTCTTTCTCGTGGCTCCTTTGCTCCAGGCGCGATGGGGAAGAAGACGCCGCCGAAGGGGGAGCTGGAAGGGAGCCCGCGGAAGGCGAAGGTTCCGCGCCTGGACCTGCCGGCTCTGGCTGCCGCGGCGTCGGCGCCGGAGGCGAGCAATCTGGTGGAGGAGGGGGCGGAGGGGACCAGCGGCAACAATCGGTGCAACCACGTCCTCACTTTCAGTGCTCGCACGAGGTTGAGTTCGTCGTTGCTATCCAAGAATGACGCAGGGAAGTGCGTGGGTTGTCGGCGCGAGGACGCGAAGGGTCGCCGTTACCGTAAGCAACGGCCCGAGGAGAGCAGTATCTTGATGTGCCTGGAGTGCGGCCGGCATCTCTGCTGTGGGGTTGGGGGGATTGAGTACCCGTTTGGACACTCTCGGGCGCACGCCATGAAGAAGCGACACTGGGTTGCTGCTCTGTACGATGATGCAGAAAAAGGATACTGCTTCAAGTGCAATGCTGAGGTGGGAATGCCGGCCGAATTTGAGGTTGATGGTCGTGTGATTGGAATGGATGTGATCCGCGATGTTGTCAGTTCGTTACCGAAGCGCGTGCCCCGGCTGCGTTGTGGTATGTTTTCCCCGGGCATTTCTAGTCCTGTCGTTTGTTCTATGTGGCTCCATGGTTTTTCTGCTTCTTGAATCCGCGGCGCCGTTCTCGATCCTCGTCATAACGTTTGCTGATTTCGTGTTCTGCTATTTTTTCCCTCTTACATGCAGCCTCTGAACTTCTTGGTACCATGAATGGTCCGTACAGGTCTTGGGGTGCGGTTCTTGAATCTTAATCCTCGCAGGAGTGTTCGATTTCTCGTCTTCTTGGGGGGCGGGGGGGTTTCTCCGATTTCCCAAAATTCTTTAGCTTTCTTGGATCATCCGCATTTGTAGGGTTGTCGCATGTTTGGTGGTTTCGGGTTGAATGGGTTTACACATTCTTCTTTCTTGTGGTTCCTATGTTCCAGGCGTGATGGAAATGACGGGCCAAATTCAGGCAGAAGGTCGTGCATCTGGGTTTGGTGTGGTCCCCGGTCCTATCAGTGGGTTACCGAATCTCAGAGACAGACGGCACAACCATGAGTTCGGATCAGCTAATACGCAAGGCTATGCTATCAAAGGGATACCAAATATCGCAAACACATGCTACATGAATGCAATTCTGCAGTGCCTCCTTGCGCTTGATAAACTGCGGGCAAGGCTGTTAGAACCGGATGATAAGGGTCTCTGTGCGTTGGCACTCAAGGAGCTTTATGAGGAGACGACAAGTGCTGCAGGAGGCTTGCTGAACCCACAGAAAATCTTGGCATGTGTATGCATGCAGAATCGGGACTTCATAGGTGGTCTTATGCATGACAGCCACGAATTGCTTTCTTCCCTGTGTAATGGTTTGAATGAAGAGGAGATGGCAATTAAAAATTTTGAAAGGAAAACCACTGCTCCTACATTTATCAATTCCATTTTTGGGTTTGAGCTGTCTCAGATACTATCCTGCAAGTGTGGAACTAAATCAGTTACCCATGCTTTCTTCTATGATCTGGAACTGCCAATGCCATCAGTGGGGCATCCAACCAAAAGTGTTGCATCACCACAAACAAGCGAGAGTCTCAAATCTCGACAGATGAATATTGCTGTTCAATTATTTCCAGCACATGAGCAGAGTAACTTGGACAAGATGCAAACAGTTGCTGAAAGTGGTGATTTTCATCTTCTTGGTTCAGAATTGAAAGAGGTGATTTTGGAGGAAACACCTAAACCTTTGGAAGTTGGTGAGTTTATGCGCACTCCTGTACCTACTGAAAAGCCTTGACTGTTCATACCACTTTTGAGGATTCAAAATGCAGGAACTGTGGACACTATGAAACTGCATTTTTTATTGGTTATCTCGCTCAACAAAAGAAAAAAGTTTCGTTTTTTGGAATAGGTGTCCTACACTTTCTAAATGGAGAAAATTGTTTGAGGGCCCTTTGCACACATGGACAGAAGAAAAATTTCAGGAAAACCTTCGGAATGTGTATACAAAAGCGAGCAGGATCTTTTCAGCAGTATTAACATGGCAATGTAGTTTGCCGTAGTGTAGTAGCTAAAACTGCCATTGGAATATAGCTTGGGATGTCGGGTGCTTGCCTTCGATATAATAAATTTTGCTCCAAATGGTTTCTTAACTTAATTATGTGTGGGATTCTTGAAAAGAAAGCTACTACAAATGTGGAGGATAAAGATCCTAAAAAATATGTAGATGACAGTTGCTGGTTGCATGGTGTCGATACTGCAGATAAAATAAAATAAAATATTATATGCTTGGTTCTGCAGATTTCACTGAAGCGCAACGTATCTGTCAAAGCAAGGATGCTGTACACAGTCCTTTGCAGACTCAGGAGAACGAGGTCTCACGTTTTGAACTTCCGCAAAGGATCATTGAGGTGCCAGTAAAATCTGTTAGTTTTCTTCCTCATAACGTGTCTGATGTCAAAGTTGAGGAAATGAATGAGATGACCGCAGATTCAATAGGATCGATTGAAGACTGCTTGTTACTGTTTCATGAAGGACTGATATGTTGGCGCTGTGATAATTGTGCCAAGGAACAGAAGCAGGCCAGTGCCAACCAAAGTAAAAATGGTGAGCAGATGGTGGGAAGCGCCAATGAAGACACAAAAGTTGTTGGGGACCAGACTGAACAATCAGACAGGACAGTACGCTCAAATGAGAAATCTAGTGGACTGAGTAATTTGTCAGTAGAATGCAAATCATCTTCAAATAGGCAACCTCATGCATCTGATGAACAGAGTCAAATTATACAAACAGTGGATAGAATCACTGAAGGAACAAGCTCAGGGATGAGTTGTGGTGAAAAAGACTCTACTGCTCGCAGCATAACTAGTAAAGAACATGAGTTGCAGCATAACAAGTTCAGAGCCAATAATAGTGAAGTGTATCAGGACATGACGGAGCAATTAGCGATGGATCATAGTTCATACCAATTGAAAGACAAAAAAAATGAGCAGGAAGATAATGTTGGAGATGGTATTCAAACAAATCTTTTTAAGAAACTGCCGCCTGTATTAACTCTTCAGCTTAAGAGAGCTTTCACCTGTTACGAAGTCAGGCTTAAAATGAGTGAGCATGTGAGATTTAAGGAGTATCTTGATGTAGGGCGATTCATGGACCCAAGGTACTGATAGTTCTTCACAATAATATCTTGTACATCTGTGCAGTTCTAAGCTCTAATAAGTTTCTAAATGCATTAGCCTTTTCTCTCCATTTTGTTTCTATTAGCTTCAACAATACACAGAATTCTCTAAACAAAGGCTTAAGAGCACATGTCAGTGCTGGCCATTTAGTTGTTTATCCATATTTTGGCGTTCTCATTTGTGATTGTGTGGACTTGTAACCATATACTATGTACACATTAGATTTTGCAATAAACTACTAGAGTCTTAAAACAAGCATGCTATCATATTGCGCAAAAAATGAATGGCGTAGAGTATGGTAAGTTCCTGGAAAATTGGATAATTTCCCTTATTTGCATAGAGGTCAAAATTGGATAATTTCCCTCATTTGCATAGAGGTCATTTAGGACAAATCTACTTATCTTTATCTGTGCGGATTAATCTGATTTAGAATAAAGAAAATTGAACAACTGGTCTAATTGCCTTGGAAACATTTGTATTCAGCAGCGCGGTAATGGGTGATAAAAGAATGTAGGTCCTTGTAAGTAATTTATTATATTCACTAAACAGCTGTAACAAAATAATAGTAAAATGAATAGGCAAAGTAATAATTTGTGCATAGAGAGAAAGGAAGAAGTTTTATGTGTAGTAAAATATGCAGCGGTATTGAAAGGTTGAGAAGAAAAAAAGGCCATACAACAAGGGTTCATAAGTTACCAGCATCTTATCAGATTCAAAATACATCGCCCTTTCATAAATGAGGGGAATGGGCCACTGCATATGGTACTTCCATGACACACTATTTTGAACTTGGAACTATGTGAAGGAATTGTAAAGATGCCATTGGTAACATGTCTAAAAAGGTGCATCTGTTGGAACCTGTGCAGCTCTGTGTATTTTTCATCTGTTCACACACAGAGATCTATGTTTTTAAACTAGCTGTAATTCCAGTTTGCGACTGAAGTAGAGGTTTCATTTGTTCTCACACAGCATCTGAAGTAAATGTTCTTTTCTACAGTCTTCTTCTTTTTTTTTTTACAATACACAGGAGAGCTGCTGTGTATATTTGTAGTTCTTTTCTAGTTTGATTTTGACCAGCACCATGTTGAACCTACCTTCCATAATCTGTCTTTGGTTGGAAAATGCTTCAGTGAACCAGTTGTAATTGAGTTTATTTGTATGACAAAACCAATCACATTTGAATATGATGGGGAACACACAAGTCATCTGCTACAAAACCAATCACTATATCGCTTACTTCACTGTAAATTAGATTTATGATATCTAAGAGCTCATTATGTCTGTGTCTGTAGGTGCCTTTTAAATGCCTAACATAGCAGCCTTTCTTTTTTTGGAGAGTTGGATATTAGCTACAGTTCTGACTTCCTGGTGTTGTTATTTCAAAGATAAATGCCTAAAATAAACCTAGTACTTTGTAATGGCGTTCTTAATAATTTTAGAGCCTTTATTTGTTGAAATATTCATTGTTGGATGACTAATCACTTGAGAAGGATCATGGTGTATATCTGATAGACGTCTCTTGTTGACCATGTTCAGTCATGACCAAGAAAGGAATGGCATTTTCATAACATGTTACAATAATTTATAGCCACACATTTGGTTTAATCTTGCTTTGTGTTCTCCAATATTCAGATGACATAGTTTTTTTTTAATAATTGTAGAGCCTTTATTTGTTGAATTATTCATTGTTATATGATTAATCACTTGAGAAGGATCATGGTCATGGGTATTTATCTGGTAGATCTGTTAGAGGTTTCTTGTTGACAGTGTTCAGTTAATGAGGATGTATGACCAAGAGAGGCATGTCATTTTCATAACCAGTTGCAATAATTTATAGCCATACATTTGGTTTAACTTTGCTTTGTTTTTTCCAATACTCAGCTCTGTGGACAAAGGTAATTCCCTCTATCGTCTAGCTGGTGTTGTAGAGCACCGTGGCAGCAAGTCCTTGGTTACAGGACACTATGTTGCTTACGTGAGAGCAAGAAAGCTTGGAAATCAGCAACAGCAGAGCAGCTGCTCATCCTCATGGTTTTGTGCAGACGATAGATACATCAGCCAAGTGACTCTAGAAGAAGTTCTCAAGCGCGAGGCTTACATTCTTTTCTATGAGAGGGTGGAAGGCTAAGACATGGCTAGCATAAGATCTCACAACTAATCAGAATGCAGTCACAAGGATTCAGTTGGTGTACATAGTAGAACAAGCTCTCGATGAAGCTCATTTTTGTCGCAGGGCTTCAAACTGACTGTAATTGGTACCACATTGGAGGTTTTTTTGGTGGTCTTCTCGACACAGCTAAACCGGTTTTTCCAATTACTTTTTGCCTTTTAGGATCAAACTGTGAATAGAATAAGACACGTGGCATTGGTCAGATTGGCAAATCATACAGGCTTTGTAAGGTTGTGTTGGATGCTACTGTTATATGATATATGGTTTACATTACGTTGTGGAGAATTTAGAACATATTCCTTGATGTGTTGGGCAAGCTACATTGTCTGCAATATGATTTATATAAAACTTTGAAGTTGCGCATATTTTGACTTAGTTTTTACCGAAGAGCAGTCTGCAGTGCCAGATACTTTCTTCTTTCCTCCCCGTGATTGTTCTTGTTTCAGCGTTAATGTTTGATCACAAAAACTTCTCGTTGGGTGCCACTTGAACGATAGTTGGAGTGTTGGACAGTCAGCTACCTGTTTGTTCCCACCTTTGTTCCTAGGCATCCGTGGAGATGAGAGTAGTCTTCCTTTCATAATTCAACTACCATATTTAGAGAGTGATAAGAAAATAGTGCTCCAGCAGACTACCTTTTCCTTTTCCCAATAATTATTGGGACATCCCAATAATTCACCCTAACTCTCCCTAAATAAAAGAGGAGTTGTGACTCTTCCAATACAGTAGTTGGATTGGGATGAGATTATTGGGAGACTGCAAAAGCAACTCCCCCGATAACGGTAAAAGTGATATTGGGGCTGCTGGAGATGCTCACCTTGAAGGTTTGGACATCCTTTAAATTCCGAATTTCTTTTTTTTAGAAAGGGTTGGATTTTTATTGACACATCACTTTTACATCCAAGCCCCTGACCGGGTACCTCAAAGAAGATAAAATTACACATAAGTCCATTACAAGAGCATCGAGTGCCCGTCGTCGTCGCTGATCTTCGCTGCCGCAACCTGGTCCTCCTCCATCTCCCGCAATGAAGAAGATGACCTAGAATGAATCTTCGGGCCGATTCCCGATTCGAAGAAGAGTCTTCAAATTTTAAGCCCATCAGCATCACATCGTGCTTTTCAACCGTTGAACGTCCTGGGCAAACTCTACTTTCATCAAAAACAGACGCTAGTTGCATCACCGGTAAGCTCCGGCCAACAAGCAACAATGACACAAAGAGAATCCAAGAACACCAGCCCACATACAAGAGCAAGTGGATTCTTAACCTCCAAGGGAAACCTCCTTGGAGGGACAAATTCCCGATGAACACGCCACCGGTGAAAGCATCGAGTCTCCTTCGAACAACAGCCATGTGGTAGGTCACGAATTCAGTGTTGCCATTGATAAGAAAACAAAGAAAAATTCGCCGATGCCAAACCTCCTGCGGATAGTACTGTCGTTGTTGTGCTCCTCCCGCCCATGGACCACCACCAGAACCTGCCCACCATCAACATAGCTGACGCCGAAGAAGCTTGGGAAAGTCTCCAACCTTAACCCTAACCTGCACAAACATAAGATAAGCTAAAAAAAACAAGGGAAATTCCGAATTTCTGATCATAATAATCCACGGATTTTTCTTTTTCTGACTAAAAAGGCCCGCACCGCTCGGCCCATGTTGCAAATACGGCTTGGTCCACCTGGGAGAGCCAACCCAACCGCCTCCCGGCTTCCGCATCCTCCGCACGGCTTCTCAAATCTCAACTAGCCCCCCGATCAAACAAACAATCTCAACTAACGCCACGCCAGAGCGAAATCATCTGCTTCTCTGCCGCCCTCTCTCCACCAAAACCCCCGCGGCCTCGCCGCAGGCCGCAGCCCGCTCGATCCCGGGCCCCATCGCCGTCTCGCGGTAAGCTTTCCCCGCGCATTCCTCTTCCCACCGTTTGTTCTTGTTGCGTCGATGGTTTCGGTCCTTGAATCCGCGGCGCAGTTCTTGATCCTCGCCGGAACGTCGTGCGATTTCGGTGTTTTGCTGTTGGGGTTTTCTTCCCTTGTTCTTCGCGGCGCGTCTCGGCTATCTTGGTCCAACCCCTATCCCGTACGGCTCTTGATCCTACCCAGAATGGTTGCGGTCTCGGTTCTTCTGTTCTGCGTGCCTCGATGGGTTTTTGGTTCTTGAATCCGCGGCAGCGTTTCGGTTTTCGTGTTGTTCTGATGGGTTTTTTCTTCTCTATTTCTTCGCCTTTTTCTCATCCAGGCCTAATCCCCTACTCCGCACGGTTCATGATCCTTACCAGAATGGTTGCGATTTCGGTTGTCCTTGATTATTTCCCCTCCTCTGGTTCTCGGCCCTTTGGCTTTCTTGGTTCGCCCCTGGTCCGTACGGGTCCATGATCCTCGCCGAGGCGTTCGATTTCTCGCCGTCTTCTTGGATTTTCCCCTAGTTTGCCCCCCTTTCTTGGCTTTCTTGGGTTATCCGCATTCGTAGGGTTCATCATCCATCCGACTCATGTTTCTTGTGGTTCCGTTGTTCCAGGCGTGATGGGGGACACGAGGCCGAGGGGGTGGGAGGCGGGCGAGAGCTCGCGGGATGCCAAAACTCCGCGGCTGGAGTTGCTGGCTACGACGGCGTTGGAGGATCGGTGGGAGGAGTGGCCGGAGGTGACCGAGGACAACGATCGGTGCAATCACGTCCCAAAAGACAGTGCTCACAGGGAGATTTTGGATTCGTCATTGCTATCCGATGACGCAGGGCATTGCGCGGATTGCCAGCGTTCGGAGGAGTCCGTGAATAGCCGTATCTTGGTGTGCCTGGACTGCGGCCGGCAATCCTGCGGGGAATTGGCGAGTTATATCCCATATGGGCACGCTCAGGCTCACGCCAAGCAGGAGCAGCATTGGGTTGCTGCGATGTTCGCCGATCCACAAGCTGGATTCTGCTTCAAGTGTGGATCTGAAGTGGTTGTCTATCCAGAGCAGGAGGAAATGCCAGGCGAAATTCAGACAGGCGGTCATGCGTTTGGAATTGATGTGCACTCGGGTCTTGTCAGTGGGTTACTGAATCTTGGAGACACATGGCATGGCCATGAGTTCGGATCATCTAGTGTGCAAGGCTATGCTATCAGAGGGATACCGAATCGCGGCAGCACATGCTACGTGAATGCAATAGTGCAGTGCCTCCTTGTGCTTGATAAGCTGCAGGAAACTATGTTAGGACCGGATGCTCCGTCCGGTCACCTTGGCCTAGCACTAATGGAGCTTTTTCTGGAGACAAGTGTGGCAGATGATGTGGGAGGCATGCTGAACCCAGATAAACTCTTGAGAAGCATACGCTTACATGCTGACAAGTTTGAACCCTATAAAATGCACGACAGCTATGAACTGCTTGATTCCTTGCGCAATGCTTTGCATAGGGAGGAAAATGAAATTGAGACTCCTAACAGGCAAAGAGGTGCTCCTACAGTAATTGATTCCATTTTCAGGGGTGAACTCTCTTATACACGGTCCTGCATATATTGTGGATCTAGTCAGGCTTCCCACGATGAGATCCGTGACCTCTCACTGGCACTGCCATCAAAGGAGCATCCATCCAGAAGTGCTGCAGCACCACAAACAAGCTTGAGTCTCAAATCTCAACCGAATAAGGCTGCTACTCAATTAATTCCAGCAAATGAGAAGAGTACATCGGAAAAGATCCAATCAGTTGCCAAAAGCGGTGATTCTGACCTTCTTGGTTCAGAGTTGAAAGATGTTGCCGTGGAGAAAACACCTGAGCCTTTGGAAGTTGGTGAGTTTATGCGCTCCTGCATCCATCCAAAAGTCCTGACTGCAGATTCTGGGGATGGCCTAGTGTCCTAGACTGCACCATTGTTGAGGAATCAAAATGCAGGAAACTGTGGAACACTTTCACACTATTATTTTTATTGTCTTGGTCACAATAAGAAAACAAGTCGGATTGGGTCTCCTACACTTTCTAAATGGAGAAAATTGTTTAATGGGACCCCTTTACCCACATGGACTGAAGAAAGAAGAAACCTTCAGGATGTGCATAGATAAATGAGCAGGGTGTTCAGCAGCATTAACGTGGCAACAATGTTTGCTCTAGTGTAGTATTTAAAACTGCCACTAGAATATAGCTTGCTTTTCCAAAAATAAGCTTCACTGGAAATGGTTGCTTAACTTAATCGTGTGTGGGTATTCACAAAAGAAAGCTGCTTCAAATGTGGAGGGTAGAGATCCTAAAAAATACTTAGAGGATGACAATTACTTGTTGCATGATGTTGCTATTTCTGGTAAAATTAAGTATTATATGCTTGGCTATGCAGATTCTTCTGATGTGCAATGTATCTGGCAAAGCAAGGATGTTATACAGGATCCTTTGCAGACTCGGGAGGATAAAGTCTCATGTTCGGAGCTTTCACAAGGGATCATTGAAGCACCACCAAAGTCTGTTAGTGTTGTTCCGGACAACTTGTATAATGTGAAAGTTGAGCAATTGATTGAGATGACAACAGATTCCCACAGTCCAGAAGATATGGGTCCACCTCCACTGGTTGCTCCACTAAGTGAAAATGGTGCACCGATGGCATCAGGCAGCTGTGTAGATCAAAATGACAATGCTGATCCTGGTGATATCATGAATCAGCTGGTAGTTAGTGTACAAGCCAAGGAGAACACTTCAATCGTACAATTCACTGCAGAAAACAAAGCAAATGCTCAGAGCAGAGATGTCGTGTATGATAAGGAGGTAGAGGTTAGCAATTCTATACCATCAATTGAGGATTGTCTATCATTGTTTTTTACAGAACAGACGGTAGAACGGAATTGTGATTATTGTCCCAAGGTTCTTGAGGAGCCAAGTACCAATCAAAGTGGAAATGCTGAGAAGATGGTGGCAAGTACCACTGATAACACAGCAGCTGATGGGAATCAGACTGAACAGTCAGACAGGTTAGCAGACCAAACTGAGGAATCTATTGAACCAAACAGTTTGTCAGTAGAATGCAAATCTTCTTCAAATAGGCAACCAGATGATTCTGATGCAAAGAGTGAAATTATACAAACAGTGGAAGCAAATGCGGAAGGAATAAATTCAGGGATGAGTTATGGCGATAAAGAAATTGAATGCCATGAAGGTATTCAAGAAGCTGCAAGTAGTTGCCTTCCAGATGAGAAACAGACCAATCTGTTGGGCACTCATCATAGTGAAAATCTTAGCACGCCAAATCAGGACAGGAGGAAGCAAGTAGAGCTGGATCTTAGTACAAGCCAGTTAGGAGACAACCAAAATGAACAGAAAGAGAGGAGCGGATGTTCTACTGAAACACCTCGTATTACCAAGCTGCCACCTGTATTAACTCTTCATATTAAGAGGTACATCAAGGATGGCTATGACCATCATAAAATTGAAACACATGTGAGCTATAAGGAGTATCTTGATGTAGGGAGATTCATGGACCCCAGGTACTGATAATTCTTTATAGTAATGTTAATACTTCTACACAGTTTTATCACATGTCTGATTGCATAAGGGATTTCTTTTTTGGCCTAACTTATTGCTTCTAGCTTGAAGAATATCTTCTCTAAAATAGCATTTAGAACACATGTCATTATAGGTCAAGGAGTTATTTAGTGACTCCATGTTCTAGTGGTGTTCTCATTTGTGATCATGTGGACATGTCTCCGTAATCCATATACTATGTGCATAGTGGTTTTTGACTTTTCAATTCAACAGCTAGAGCTTAAAAACAAGCATATTCTTCATGAAAATGAAGGACATATAGAGCATGCTCGTTTCCTAAAACTTGGATAGCTTCCCTCTTTTGAATTCTGTGAAGGGAATTGCATAACTGCCACCTCTAATATGTTCATAAAGGAGTATTTATCAGTGCCTGTGCAGCTTCCCCTCGAGAAATTTTCAAAAGCTATGCTATGTTTCGTTTGTGCTTATGAAGAAAGGGAATTAAATGTCAATGCAAATGGTCCTACTATGTTTCCAACTAATTGCAGTTCCAGCTTGAGAAAAATAAATTAATTTAAGTGTCTTTTTTCTCCAGTCTTATTTTGACCAGAATCCTGTGCTATCTGCCTGTCATAATCTTGTCTTAGATCAAAAACTGCTTTAGTCAGTTAATTGCAGTAGAATGCTTGTCTTATAGAACCGGTCATATTCGAATACAAATTGAGTGGGGGTTATCTGCTACAAAGCCCATTCATATTGGCAGCGTATCACTTTACCTTGGATATTAAAATAAATATACATATAAGTTAAAAAAAATTAGAATGATCATATCTTAGAGCTCGTTTGTTCTGTGTTTGTGGGTACCTTTTAAATCCTTAACCCTGTAGCCTTTTTATCTGTTGAATGCTTTGTGTTTGGTATAATTCTTGTGCTGATATTTCTAAGATTGATGGATACATATAAACCTAATATTATGTAATGGCCTTCTTAATATTTGTGAAGCTTTATTTGTTGATTATTTTTGTTGTATGGGTTTTTATTTGTAGGGTTTGCTTGTGAACAATATTCGCTTTTTAGGATTTCTGATCAAGAATGGCATACCATTGTCGATGATAAGTTAATACAATCATTTATAGCCATGCATTTGGTTTACCTACTTTTTTTTCTCTAATATTCAGTTCCGTGGACAAAGACAAATCTTTCTATCGTCTAGCTGGTGTGGTAGAGCACATTGGTGGACCGTCAATGAATGCAGGACACTATGTTGCTTACGTGAGAGCAAGAAGGCTTGAAAATCAGCAACAGGAGAGCAGCTGCTCTTCCTCATGGTTTTGTGCAGACGACGGTAACATCAGAGAAGCCACTCTAGAAGAAGTTCTCAAGCGCGAGGCATACATTCTTTTCTATGAGAAGGTGGAAGGCTAAGACATGGCTAGCACAAAGATCCGACGTACTCATCAAAATAACAGTCACAAAACATGCAGATGAATGAGATTAGCTAGCATATTCTTTGGTTGGAAGATTCACTCAGTGTACATGTTTAGGCTCTTGATCAAGTCCATTTTTGTAGGGGGTTCAAACTGACTGCAACTTGTACAAAGTTAGAGTTGTTACGGTCGATCTGGTCAGGCTGATTCATATCCCATTGCTGTTGCCTTTTGCTTGGATCAAACTATGAATGGAAAGGGACACAATTGACTATACAGGCCTTGTAAGAGATTGTACGGATGGTACTGTTGCATGATTCGTTGTGGAAAATTTAGGACATATTCCTTGATTCGTTGAGCTTTTGCCTGAAACTCTAGCATTGTGCAAGCTATATTGTCTGCAATGCGCTTGAAGTTGCAGTTACAGGCTCATTGTTATTTGCTTTAAAAGTTTTTTTGTGGAAGACTAATCTGCGACGCCACAGAGATTATTCTGGTTTCGGCATTGATGTGTGGTTATAGAAGCTTTCCGCTGGTGTCGCTTAGAAAGATATGTTCAACGGTCAATTGTCTGCTCCAGCTGTCTCGTCGAAAAAGTTGAACCTCTTGATGGACTGAAGGCGACATTTCTTTCTTTTGTGGAACACGCTCAATGCAAATTTCTCCAGCATGTCTGGTTGGTCAGAGTAGCTGAGTTTTGGGTGTGCTCCATGCAACATTCCGACTACAGAAAGTGTTGAGGCACAGGTCCATTCTGGGCCTCTTCTGCCGGCACGCAAGTCTTTCAGAGAACGACACGCAGCGTACCGAATTGGAACTTCCACTCAACAGGCGCTAGTCTTTCCCGTGTTGTTCTCCTGCACGGCGAGAGCACCACTGTTTATGTGTTGACAAGTGCGACGCTACGCTGCGTAAACTAAACTTGTGGCAAGCGTGCCCCGCGGTGGCAGCGAGGCCAGCGAGCCCGCCGAGGACGAGGAGGGCGCCAACGTCTTGGAGGAAGCGATCGATGGCGACTCGGAACTTTGGTTTCTCGCCGATGCGACAATGTCGCTGGATACCTCTCCTTTTTGCGTGCGTCTCCCTCTGTCTCCCCTGAGAAGGATGGAGCATGCGACCTCTCATGCTGCGCGGTGCAATCGCCTTCGCTTCACGGAGAGCGTGCAGCGTTTGGAAGGTTCAGCAGCAGCTGTTGCTGGTGTTGCCAGTGATGGAAGTGAAACAGAGCTGGCACGCGGCCCAGGATTACCGGCCCAACCAACGCAACGCGGCCGCAGATGTCGCCTCCTCCGTTGCCATCGTCAACCGGCCCAGACCCCGCAGACTTTGCCATCAGCAGCAATTCAGTCGGCATCCAGCAAAGCACCCACCGTGCACCACCCGGCGCTCGGACGCCTCCGCACTCCGCCGCGCCCCCGGGCACACCACGGCACGGCCCGGGCTCCCCCTCCCCGACAAACGGCATCCAGTTTCACCTTGGCAGATGGATCCACGCTCCCCCCGCATGCCCGCTCAGCTGACCCACCACCAGGCCCCCCTCCCGACTCCCATGCCCCCTCCACCCTTTATTACTCCCTCCTCGAGCCCTCTCCCACTCCGCGAGCACGAGCGCCGCCGCTGCTGCAAGGCTGCCTGCAACCTTCCAAGCCGCGGATCCGCGAACCCACCCACCACCCAGAGCCAGAAAGCAAAAGCCCGAGGCCGCCCCGAGCCGGCGCCGCAGCAGAAGCAAACTCCTCGGCCGGGCGCTGGCACGCAGGCAGAAAACCCCGCAAAAACCAGCCATTTCCGCCCCCAAATCGGTAGCGAGTGAATCCCATCACGCGGCGCCCTCCGGCCTCCCGCCCCTCCGCACGCGAGATCCAAGCCCAAACCCCCCCGCACGCCCCCCCAGGCCGCGCCACGCCCTCACTTATTTAGTCCAAGCGTGCCGCTGCTACCCCTCTCCCCTGCCCTGCCTGCCTGCCGCTCGGAATAGCAGGCGCTTCGCTTCGCTTCGCTTCGGTTCCCCTGCTCCCCCTTGTCTTCTCCCCGGCTCGCCGAGTCAGCTGATTGGCCGCGCGACGGGATGGAGGCGGGGAGGTTGATGCGACGCAGCGTCACGCTGGCGGACCAGCTGGCCGCGGTGGGGCCGCCGCAGGCGGTCGGGGCGGCGGCGGGGTCGTGCAACCTCCGCGACCTTCTCAAGCTCCGCGACGAGGACGACCTCGCGGCGGGGCGGCGCGCCGCGGTCACGCTCGCATCCGCCATGGCCGCCGAGAGGCAGGTCTCGCTGCCGTCGGCCTCGCCGTCGGCGTCCACCGCCGCGGCGGCGGCTGCTGTAGCGGCGCGCACCCTCCTCGACATCATCCGGGACGACCAGCCCCCTCCCGCCGCCGCGTCGGGGGACGGCCCCGGCGCTGCCGACCCCTTCCTCGTCCGCCGCGCGGTGTCGCTGCCCGCCCCGACCACGGCAGCCTCCACGCCGGCGGTCGCGCCCGCCTCCGCCTCCCCCGCCCCTTCTCCCGCTCCGCCTCCGCCTCTGCCTCCGCAGCCGCCCGCGGTGGCGGAGGCGGCGGAGGAGGAGGAGCAGGGGGAGAGGGTCTCCCTGATGGCGCTCCTGGAGCAGACCGACAGGCAGTGGAGCGCCGGTGCCGGCGCCGCGGCCCCGCGCGAGGAGGAGGACGTGGCGGGAGCGGAGGCGCTGGAGCTGGTGGAAGACGACACGGAGCCGGGGGCCGGCGCGGGCAGGGGCGTGGTCGCCGGCTGCTGCTGCGTGTGCATGGCACGGGCCAAGGGCGCGGCCTTCATCCCCTGCGGCCACACCTTCTGCCGCGCCTGCGCCCGCGAGCTCCTCGCCGGCCGCGGCCGCTGCCCGCTCTGCAACGCCGCCATCGTCGACGTCCTCGACATCTTCTGACACCCCCCCCCCTCTCTCCGCTCGGCCGGCGGCCGGGCGGGCGGTGCCGACACCTCGTCCGGCGAAATGCGCTCGCCGCGGATCGGCCAATCCGGTGCGCCCGCAACTGAAATAGGATCCAGACATAGATAGATCTCCATCTCTCCATCAACTCTTCCCCCGTTCTTGTGCTGCTGCTATTGTGAAAAGATTAGAACATGTCCGACTTCAATTAAAGTGTCATCTGCTGCAAAATTGCGACTTGCTCTTAAAGATCAGCATTCCCTTCCCTTGCTGCACATTTTTCTCTGCTTTCCCAAATCCAGAAACCATGCTGGATCAAGATCAAGATCAAGCAAGTTCTTGGTCCTTTCATGAACCAACCAAACTAACCAATCAGTGGAAGTGAGCTGCCACTCTCCCTACCGTGGCCGGTTAATAAGATTGGTTTTTGACCCGGGATTAGTACCACCGCAATTACTCCCCCTGCTGCAGTCCAGCTAGCAAGCACGCACTGTTTGAAGATCTCAAGGAGAGTCCAGCCGAGGTCGAGAACTCGAGATGCCCTGCGCGTGGCGTTTTAAATTTTATTACTGCTCCCCACTCAGCATTTCCACTGCATGAGTCCATTTACTGCGACTTCGAGCTCAGCTCTCCCTCCATGGAGGAGCGCCTGCCCGTCAACATGCCTTTTTTAAAAAAAACAAAACAGTCAACATTTCAGAGCTCCAGTTTTTCTCCAGTTTGAGGTGTCAGACGTTGAACATGTCAAGCCCTGATTGGAGCGCGTGAAGTCACTACGAGAGAAAATAAAGTTAGGCCACGGTTCTACGGACTAAAGCTAGTCCTGTCACATCGAACGTTTAGATATTGTATTAGATATAGATTGATTATAAAACTAATTGCACAAGGTTAATTCGCGAGACGAATCTATTAAACCTAATTAGTCCATGACAATGTGATGCTAGAGTAAATATGTGCTAATTATGAATTAATTAGGCTTAATACATTTGTCTCGTGAATTAGCCTCTATCCGTATAATTAGTTTTATAATTTAGTCCTTCTAATTAGCATCCGAAGATTTGATGTGACAATTACTAAACGTTAGCTTTAGCTCAAGATCCAAACACCTTAATCCATGAGATCGATGAGATCGAGATAAGATGAGGGTGGTTTCATACGTTCATGACCCCGACCGATGGAGAGATACGCACGACACGTACACGTATGTCAACTTTGGAAATACCTTCTCTACTCTATCCGCCGCCGGGCCGTCGTCACCTGCGCGATAAAAAAGCCAGGCAGCCAGTCCTACACGCAACACGCAGAAGCAGCTAGCCAGACACGAGCGCACTCTGTGAGCTTTTTGGTATGATGATGGGGGTGAACCGGATGAGCGCTAACCTCGCCGTCGGTTCGTTCGTTGATGCCGACCCAACGATAAACGGAACGGCCTTTCTTTTTCCCGTCCCCAGTGGGCAATGGCCAACGGGGCACACAAGATGGAAAGGGGAAAAAACGGGTTGGTCGCCGGCACTTGTCGATAGGTTGGAGCGGAAGCCGAACCCGGCGGTGCAGCCCCCGTCTTGGCTCGGTCCCGTGTTCCCTCCTCGGCGTCTCGCCTCGTACTCGTACCCGCGGCGGGGTGGTGGTGGTGGCCTGGTGGGTGCCGGTTGGACGAGCGGTTCACCGTTCACCTCCCCTCCTCTCCTCGGCAGGCCCCAGCAAGCGCCAACCGCTCCGGCGCTCCGGGCCTCGGTTCGGCCGGGTACGAGGTTGGGCGAGTGGAGGAATGTTCAGGTGGGGAGGAGGTGGTGCCATCGTTCGCCGCCATTGCTGCTGCCTCTGCCTGCCTGCCTGCCTCACACTGTTTAAGAAAGTATACCAAACCAAACGCCCGCAACGGCCGGTTCGTCAACCGGGTGCGATTTGGGCACGGCGAGAGCGACCTCGGCGGTGTCGTGTAGGCCGAGCCGGCCGACGGATCATCCGGTGGTTAAGCTACCTCGAGCGTCACAGGCTCATTAACCATTATTCTTCTCCGGCAGGCTGATTTGGACGCCTCGCGCCGTTTACGGGTCAAAGCGCGATCGCCCGCGAGCGTGGCCGGAATCTGCTGATGCTCTATGATAGCATTACTCCAAATTTTTTTTAGTGTATACGATTCCCTGGATCTGTTCGTTGTTTTGTTGTCATCCCGGACGCCGACGGACAGCGACAGCAGAGCGCGTGACGAGGGGAGTGTGGAAAAGAAGGCAGGAGCGGTGGCGGGTTTCGGCCGGGTCTGCGGCCCGCATGGCGCTCGCGGATTTGGAGGCTTGCGCGGGGTGCCGGGGCGCGGACAGGAAATGAAGAAAGCTTGGGAGCCTCGGCGGGGTGACGGCGGCGGTGCCGGCACCCGAGATTCTTGGCGTGCGGGGGCGAGCTGCGCGCCACGCGCGCGCGGGGATGGGGGGTTTTGGGGGCCGAGGAGGAGAACGTGGGAGAGATGTGCCGCGAACTTTGACGGGTTTGGGAGGGCTTTCTCAGTGCCACAGTGCCACTCCTGGAAGCTGGTTGGAAGTGACTGATGATGAATCTGAAAGGGGGTGTGGTTAGTGGTGCTTTTCAGGATCTGAGATTCTGAGCTGCTAGCCTCGAACTCGCGTGAGGGGTGCTTAGGAGACCAGGACTAAACCTGTCCGATAGTTTGGACGTTAATTAGAAGTATTAAATATAAACTAATTATAAAATTAATTGCACAACCTCTAGGTTAAATCACGAGATGAATCTATTAAGTCTAATTAGTTCATGATTTAACAATGTGGTGCTACAGTAATCATTCGCTAATGATGGATTAATTAGGTTTAATAGTTTAGCCTAGGGGTTCTGCTATTAATTTTGTAATTAGATCGTATTTAATTTTTCTAATTAGCATCCGAACATCCGATATGACAGGACTAAAGTTTAGCTCCCGGTACCCAAACGTCCTCTGAATCAAGAAGCAATGGTCCAATCGAACCTGCTAGGTTTGGACTTTGAAGATCCATGCAAGGTTACTTTTCAAAAAAAAAAAGATGTCAACATTGAGTTCGGAACTGGGAATTAGGGACGACATAGACATAGATTTGTGGGTGGTCGGGGGGCATCTGACTCAACATTTCAGGATCAAAGATGCTTAGTGCGAAAGGACATGTATATTAGCATCAAATTTCGCTAAACATCCAGCCTCACATCCGCGACAAACGCACGTAGAGCATAACCAGTGACGCCTTCCTGGCTTCTTGAGAATGGAAATTATCAGCTGGGAAATGCTGTTTGAAACGAAGGAGTTTTCATGGCTCGAATCACCAGACTTTTTTAGTGGCTCCCCGACGAAACCTCGATTTAGCAAAAACTATTTGGAGTTGGCACTGCAGTGAGCCTCGAAAGGAAAGCATGGGAATGCCATAACACAACACAACCTTTTTGCATAACATTTGCAAAAAAACCCTCCACCTATTACTATTTCATTGTCCGAGCACTGCCCGGTATGGTAAAATAAAATGATCCATTGACCGGGGCCGTACATCATCATGTTAGCCCTTGTTCACCCCCAACTCCTAACTTTGGCACTATGCAAAAAGAAGATTCCTCATCACATCAAACTTGCGGTACATGCATGGAGTACTAACTGTAGACGAAATTAAAAACTAATTGCACAGTTTTATTGTACTTTGCGAGACGAATCTTTTGAGCCTAATTAGTCAATGTTTGGATAATAATTCACAAATACAAACGAAACGCTACAGTGTGCTACAGTGCCGGCACAGTAATTTTAGCACTTCCAATTTTGGCAACTAAACAAGGACCTTACATTGTTATGGACAAAAACCACTGTTCAGGATGGCCATTGGGTCAAAAGCGTGCACCTACCTGGTAGTGACACTCTGTTATGGACCAAACCTACTGGCCTATCTAGCTAGTCCAACACTCCCATCCTAGGTTAGTAGAGTAGCCTCGTCGATAAAGCTTGCCTGACGCTTTTTCTTGGAATTCTGCGTCCACGTTCCTTGGATTGGCCGAGACCAACCTGGCCGAATGGCCGTGCTGCGTGACTGTGCCCCGTGCATGGCACGATGCGTAGTGCTCTAGAGAGGAGTTGTAAGCCTGGCATTGTTTGTCAGTTTGGGGCCTTGTCAGTGCTTCTCCCATTTTCCCTCTCGAGTGGTAACACTGTAACGTGTAACAGCCAGAAGCTCCCAAACTGGCGGAGGGCTGAGCTGAGCGATGGACGACGGGTCACCGACGAGACCAGACGGCCCACGAGGCCCCACACGAGTCCATCCATTGGTTTCTTGTTGCTTTTCCTGGATGTTTGGTTACGAGTTGCTAAACTTTAGTTGGGTCATATCAGATGTTTGGATGCTAATTAGAAGGAACTAAACATAGCTAATTACAAAACTAATTGTACAGATGAAGTCTAATTCGCGAGACGAATCTACTAAGGTTTAATAGATTTGTCAAATCATGGACTAATTAGGCTTAATAGATTCGTCTCGCGAATTAGACTCCATCTGTACAATTAGTTTTATAATTAAATCATATTTAATACTTCTAATTAATATCAAGCATTTGATGTGACATGTGCTAAAGTGTAGCAGAGTGTATCCAAACACCCTGAGAGAAAGCGGTCGAGCAGCCGGTTCGATCGAGCTTCGAGCATGCATCAGGAACATGGAACGCAGCCGCCGCAGTCCGGTGGTTGAGCCGCAGTAATCAGATGCTCCGCATGAAGCCACGAACAGAACGCAGCGGAGCAGCCGACGCACGGGTCCGGGCCGTCCGGCCGGTTCGCGTACGCGCACCCGCACATTCACTGCTCCGGCCGGACCCCGGATCCTCGGCGTCCGCCAGGATGACGAGATTTTGCTTGCGCGCACGCTGCATCTTCTATTCTTCTCCGCATGGAGGCGGGGTCGCGTCCCGGAAGAAGTGAGGAACGCGGGGCGGGAGCGCACGCACGGCGGCATCGGATTCCATGTGCCGGCGAGACCGCCGCGCCCATCTCATCCAATCAATCCTCCTGCGTCTGCGTCGCTGTTCCAGCTGCCCGTTGCTGCTGCTCCCCTCCTCCGCCCCAGTCCCATCCCTGCCTGCCTTTGTCGGAGCCTAAGCCCTGCTGCGATGCAGCCTACAAAACTCTAGTAGCCTGCTGCCAACGCCGCGCTGCCGTCGCTGCGCCCATGCCATGCCAGGAACAAACTATTGCGTGCATCGAGGCGGAGAAGCCGAGAAGCGATAGCGTTCTCCTCGTGCCAGATCGATCGATGCTCTCTCGCTCTGTCCTCGCTGCCGCTGCCGCTGTACTACGAAACAGCCGTGACGTCGGTGTGCGGGCATCGGTCATGGCTCCAAACAGCCCGAACAAGACACTGGACGCGTACATCCCGGTACATGCGCGAGTTGCGGAGGGCCGGAGGCTTACAGATCCCTTGCCTTTGAGCAGCAGCAGCAGCAGCAGTACTACACATGCGTCCGTTACATGCCACGGCGATCGAACTCGTAACACGGTGGAAATTATGAGAGCCCGTCGTTCGTCTCCAAGGACAGCAAAGGAGACATCCGCGTCTGTGAAGAAGCTCGTACCGCTGCTGTGTCGTGTACGTTAGGTCGATCGAGATCGATGTACCTTGAACACAATTGCACAATGCAGAGGCCTTCACGACACTGGTCGATGCCATGGAAAGTGCAGGATTTTGCGTTCATCGAACGTGCATTATTTCTGAGAGTTCATCCATGGAACATTACTACTAATTGCCAGATTATTAGAACCCAGCAGAGCAAGCAGATTATCCATCATCTTGGCATTCCGAAGGATTCATGCCCCATGCCTGGTCCACATGCGCATCTCAGTTCAGGAGGCGGCACCTCCCCATCCGCTAGAATTGAAGCTCCAAAGTACATTGCACAAAGCATGCCATGTGCCGGCAGGCAGCACGGGTCATCCCCCCCCCCCACCCCCGCACCGGATCTGCTCCCCCGACGACAACAACCGATCGCACCTGATCTACTACTCCTTCAACTCTGCTACCCCCCCGACCACAACTACCGTACCGGATCTTCTACCCCTTCTACGACGCTCGTCACCCGGATTTGCTACAATGTCGACGACCACTACCGCATCATAGCAGCCTCCCCATCTTCGGTGAGCAGCTACCCGATGATTGAAAATGGTTAAACTCCGATGCCCTGCAGCAAGATGTATGCAAAATTCATCTACCTTTTGTGGGTCTAGGGAGGTGACCCATTCATCCATGGTTCGAGGTTGGAGGATGTAGTGGGTATCCATATTCTAATGTCCAGTCACGAATATGTTAGAACCTACACAAAATGAATATTGAAAATAGAACATGAAAGAACCTATCACGGATCAATTTAACAAGAAATCGCAGAATTTGGCATTATTGGTTTAATCATTATCTCTTAATTCATTGTCAGAGAAAAACTACTTCAAA